>NC_083596.1:15669754-15969754 GCF_027579695.1 Neoarius graeffei | reverse complement strand
GTGTCCAAAAAAAAAAAAAAGTCCTCTCCGAGACAGCGAATTTTTCAATATAAAAACATATCTAAAATGATTATTTTCATCCTAAAATGTGGTCAAGATATTGGGACATAAATATTAGAGACAACTAACACAAAGCTTACAGCCTTATATTTAAAAGCACTATGGAAGTAGTGGATTCTGAATTGTCAAAAAAATAAATAAATATAAATATATATATATATATATATATATATATATATATATATATATATATATATATATATATATGCGCATGCCCTCTCCGAGAATCACTTCATTCGTTTCTCCCATCTTATAGCAGATTACACAAAACTACCATACACACGTCAAAAAATGACCTGAAATCTGTTCTTTAACTTGTCCTTCACTTAAAAACTGGTACAAGAACCAGTTTGAATCTATTTGAATTTTGGACCCGTGACACAAACTTTGTACCCTGATTGTAAAACAACCCATAACGAATCCCTGTCTCAAGTCTTCTCGAACCAGCCTCAGTCCAACACTGTCGTAGATGATAAAAGTGGTAAATGTATCCCCCCCCCCCGTAAGGGTGCTACTGAGGTGATTATTCGTCGATAGTTACTGGATCAGCCAACGAAAACGGTGTAAAATATCGCATGCTTTTCAACACCGTTTCTACGCGTTCTGTAAACAGAGCATCTGGTACAAAAATCCCGTGGTGTGACACACACCATCTTCATTTAGTTCTAAAAGGACAAACTTTTGCACTCGACTGCATCCTTTCCTCCCCCCCATTTGGTTGGTCCAGGCTTGTAGTACTCAAGTCCAACTTGTGCCGTAATTTTAAGGACTTGTGACTTGACTTGAGCGCTGATGACTCGGACATTAACTGCATTCGGACTCAAATTGGAATCGAGGACTCGGATTTTTTCTTTATTTTTTTGTAAGATGCCATAATAATTTGTCGTAAGATATTTATATCTACGTTAAATTTGATGCTAATTTCGTGAAAGAGAACGCACGTTCACCTGTTCAGGAACAAACTAATGTTAATGGCGCTAAAATGCCTGCAGAGAAGCCCCTAGGATTGTCTACTTAGACCAGACCTGGGCATTTTACGGCCCGCGGGCTGCATCCGGCCCTTTGGTTCATTCTGACCGGCCCGCATAAGGTTAATTAGAAATTACAAAATAAACGCATTTTCTAATTTTACCTCATGCATGGACTGAATGTGCATTGCTTTTATTTTGAAGTTGTGTTCAACAAAAGCGCAATGCGCGCGACAGGAAATCCCACGAAACCTAATCCCGCGATAACTACTTCCGTAATTTGTCCAGACCAACCACAAACTTGTACGTCATCCTTCAAACGGTCCAGCCAATCACATAGTGTGACGTCACCAGCAGGCGCCGGAGCCCGAGCCGATCTGTAGATCTGATCCCTACACCGAATCGACGTTGTTGCGAGCAGGTCACATGAGGTGATTAGACTACAAATGTGGGCATCATTATTATAATATGATGTATCTTGCTTGATATTTGGAGTAGAAAGACAATATTGTGATGTCTTTATTGTGTTTTGGGGTGAATGTGACTGGGGGAAAAAAAAAAAAAAAAAAAGGTATAAACGTTCACATTTTGTTAACCATTGTTTTGGGAAATTTGATTGAATAAATTAAATTTTTTTGTAAGGCAACCTCGTTTTTTCCATACTCTTACCAGTCTTAGCAGCTTGTAAAAACAATGTTATTTACTGCTTTATATAAAGAAATACAATTAATATTATGCAGAATTTAGTTCAGCCTTTTGGTCCGGCCCTCCACAAAATTTTCTGTTTCTCATGTGGCCCCATGGAAAAAATAATTGCCCACCCCTGGTTTAGACAGACTTCTTGTGCAGTGGGAAGAAATACACTGCTGGGGGCATCGTGGATCAGGTGGATAAGGCGCCATACCATAAATCCGGGGACCCGGGTTCGATTCCGACCCGAGGTCATTTCCCGATCCCTCCCAGTCTCTCTCCCGCTCATTTCCTGTCTCTACACTGTCCTATCTAATAAAGGTAGAAAAAGCCCAAAAAAATAATCTTTAGAAATACACTGCTGTGTGTTCCATATGTAGACGGGGACAACCTCGAACTTCAATCATTCGGCAAGACTCCACCCAGAGAAGGAAGTGACACGCTATGTTCATTGCTCTGTTGATAGTGGGCGGGGCTTGCTTGCTGAGTGATGAGAGAGGGTTAACACTAGCTAGCTCATGTTATTTGCCCTGTTGATAGTGGGCGGGGCTTGCTAAGCAATTAAACTATTTATCCGTAGCCTGTTAACTAAAATGGGACAGACGAGCAGGAACGTTAGTCCGACACAGTAGCAGAGATGCTTTCACGTAAAGGCAGCAACAGCCACCGTCAAATAGTGCGGATGGAGTCTTGTTCTTGGACTCAACTTGGATTAATAGTGGACTCGAACACTGAGGACTCAAGGCTGGATTCAGACTCGAGGTTTAGTGACTCAACTACAACACTGGGTTGGTCTTCTAGGACAGAGTGGTGTGTTACCTGATAGGGAAACCTGCAGCACTGATGTGGATGGTCTCCACTATTCCACAGGCCTCCAGCTGTGTGATGACCTACGAACAGTACAAATACTACAGTAACTCACCAGCCAAAAACATACAGTACCAGTCAAAAGTATGGACGCACGTATTAATTCAATGACTTATTATTAATTAAGACACTTCATGTCTTAAAAATAATGATGGATGTCGTTTCTCTTTACTTAGCCGAGCGGTTCTTGACATAATATGGATTACTATTGTTTAGGAATAAAGCCATTTACTGTGTTATTATTTACCATTTGATCTCAAAACACATTAAGAAGGCAAAAAACCCGTCCACTAATTTACTTTTGACGAGGCTGTAAAATATATGGAATGCATGCAATCAGAAGTAGTACCGTTTGCCCTCACCTCTTCCTTCTTGAAGGTAAGCGGTCTGCAGTCGGGGTTGGGTTTAATACAGCGTGTGTAATGAGGAGTGGTGCTGTGCAGAATCTTCATCAAATTCTCCAAGGAGTTCTACAAACCAATAGTTAAATACAGTTGTTTTTTTTTTAGTAACCATTAGGTCCAGTGATCAGCAAACGTATTGCTAAAGCTAGTCAACAGCTAGGAGTACTAACAATAGCCATGTTCGTTGTTTACGTTCATTATGAGAATGTTAGTTGTTTTCTTCCATGGGAATGAGACATGAGGTAGTTGGAAATAACAGCGACAGGCTACCCTCCCCCCCACGCACTCTCGAACAGACTCGTCCAGCAGCAGTAGTCAGGCAGTGCGCGTTCGTGTACATTTTGGAGGAGTGGCTTTGGAAGGAGCGCTGAATGGAAGGGGTGGGAATTCTCGATTGAATGTTTTCAGAATACACCACGAGCTGGCCTCATGGTTAGCATGTCCGCCTCTCGACCAGGAGATCGCAAGTTCTACCTGTGGCCAGGTCATACCAAAAGACCATCATAAAAATGGTATCTACTGCTATCTGGCAAGGCACGCTGCAATATAGATGTGAGTAGGGACTCAAACTCTTGCAGTTACGAGAGGATTAGCCCCCCACTGTAACCCTAGCTATGTAAGAGGCAAGAGGTCAAGGGCTATAGAAACGGAGATCAGCGCCACCCAACGCACCTCAAAGGACTAGTTAGTACTGGGATGGGAGACTGGCTGGGAAGACCAGATCCTGGTGTGGGAAGGACTTTGACTGTTTTTGAGGTTTTCAAAATCGAGCTTACTCTTGGCGGTTTCTCCAAAATTACCGACCCTGCCTTTAAAGTGCAAAAGGCAAAACAGATTTTAACCCCTTTCACCAATACAGAACTAGAACAGGGTCAGGAACCTTTTCAACTAGCAGAGCCCAATACAAAAGGGTGGAAAGAAAAAAATAAATAAGAGCGCGTCTTCGGTTTTGAGGCACAATGAACAGCTTCAGGTCTCTAATGCCGCTTTTCCACTACCAACGCGGCTGAGTTGGGCTGAGTCGGGCTGAGTGGGGCTGTTGGGGTTGCATTTCGACTACAACCGCGCTGAACCGTGCTGGCTGGAAGTGGGTGGACACATTGGGTGGAGTTAGCGAAAGTGGGTGGACGTCACGTGATGTCGTTAGGCGGCGCAAACAGTGACATCAGTGATCTTTTAAGCGGTAGTCTCACGACCCAGATAGTAAACAATAAACATGGAGGACATGGAGTCGTTAGTGTTGCTGGTCTTGGTGTTGTGGCTTGTTGTTGGTGACAACGCCAACAGATACTGGCAAGAGCGTATAGATGAGGCGAGGCAACTAAGGCTTCATAATTCTCGTAATTCTTCTTCCGGGTTTACGGTGTTTACAGATCCCAGCGTGCTCGCGGGGCGTGTGTGGGCATGTGAGGACACTCCTCCTCACCAATCAGTGCACAGGGGAGTGTCTCCTCACGCCCCTAGCCCACTCGGCTCGGTTTGGCTCGCTTCAGCCCCACTCCAAAACCGTGCGAGTTTTGGGTGCTGAGTAAGGCTGAAGCGAGCTGAGTCGTGCTGCTCTGAGGTAGTCGAAACGCGAGCCGTGTCGGGCTGAAGTGAGCTGAAAAAGGGTAGTGGAAAAGGGCCATTAAAGAGCACTAGAAGGTTGCTCTTTCAAAACATACTGGTCTTGGCGATTTATTTCCCCCATTTGTTGTTTTTATGGTGGTGGTCAAAAGCGGTGTCTAACACATCACTCCAAAACCTCCAGCAGGTGTTCCATTAGGTCATTACGAAGATTGGAGCATACGATACCCTGTGGGTGGGGGCGAGGTCTGTCTGGAAAAAGACCGCTCCCATCAGAATAGAACAGTCAGAAGATTTCCATCCAAACAATATCAGCAAAAATAAAATGCACCCCAGCTTTTTTTTTTTTAAACAATAAAATGTGATTGCACCCCATTCAGGGCATATAGAAAAAAAAGGGGGAACTGGATAAGTGCTCTTCTAAGTGTGGTTTCATTCAACCACATTAAACCTGTAATTAGAGGTTTTAAGGATATTTCGGTCTAAAACACACAGTTTACAGCTTGTATGACTGCATTCCAGGCAGCTTCTCTGAAAGCAAAAGACTGTTGTAATCCTTATTAATAAACTGCTTCATTTTTGTCCACTACTGAGATTTTTTTTTTTGTAAATATATAGTTTACCTTGAATTTGGAGACGACAGTGACGACTTTGCTGTGGCCACGAGGGTTCTCTTCAACGTCCGAGTCTGCAAAAAGACTCTGCAGCAGAGAATCCTCTGACTTTTGCAGCAAACTGAGGAGTTCAGGGGGGACTGGATCCTGCACGCAGACACACACAGGGAATAAGAACCAGAACGTCAAGGATGTAGTAGCTCATCTGGCCTGCCATCAAAACAACCACGGCTACCAAAACAAACAGAACTGAAATGTGACAATAAGAGACAGGACCAACGTCCACGACTAATTGTTTACGACAGGAAAATCAACAAAGGACTAAATTTTTGTTCCCCGAGGAAAGATCTACCCAAAACATCCATCAGAACTGAATCTCATCTCATCATCTCTAGCCGCTGTATCCTGTTCTACAGGGTCGCAGGCAAGCTGGAGCCTATCCCAGCTGACTACGGGCGAAAGGCGGGGTACACCCTGGACAAGTCGCCAGGTCATCACAGGGCTGACACATAGACACAGACAACCATTCACACTCACATTCACACCTACGCTCAATTTAGAGTCACCAGTTAACCTAACCTGCATGTCTTTGGACTGTGGGGGAAACCGGAGCACCCGGAGGAAACCCACGCGGACACGGGGAGAACATGCAAACTCCGCACAGAAAGGCCCTCACCGGCCACGGGGCTCGAACCCGGACCTTCTTGCTGTGAGGCGACAGCGCTAACCACTACACCACCGTGCCGCCCACCATCAGAACTGAATTTGCATGATAAATGAGAGGAGATACAACTCTAGTCAGAAGAAAAAAAAAATTTATTAAAATTATCCTAATTACTAATTTGTTAGCAAAAAATTGACAATACAATGACCAGGTTTTGTGCAGAAAGCCTAGCTCTTTCAAATAAAACAATCAGAACTGAAATCCATCCGAACTCAGGGAAGAGACACGATTTAACTGAAAATAAAAAGTTCTAAACAAATCGTTCACAAGAAAATGAACAAACAAACGACCGAGTTTTGTTCCCCGAGGGAAGATCGGCCCAAAACAGCGAGAGGAGATACAATTCTAATGAGAAGTCCAAAAACTCGTGAAGTTGACCTAATTAGCAGTTCGTTAGCAAAAATTTGACAATACAATGACCAAGTGTTGTATTGAATGACTAGTTCTTTCAAATGAAACAATCAGAACTAAAAATCCATTGAAAACTGAGGGAGGAGACATGATTGAACTGAAAATAAACAAAGTTGTAAACAAATCGGCCAAGTTTTTTTTTTCCCCCCAAGGGAAGATCTACCCAAAACATCGATCAGAACTGGAATCGGATGAGAAAGGAGATACAATCCGAGTTAGTAGTGAGAGGCCTGGAAAACTCGTTCATTTAGCCTAATTCCTAACTGGTTAGCAAATGTTTCACAAAACAACGACCAAGTTTTGTGCGGACTGATGAGTTCTTTCAAACAAAACAATCGGAATGAATTTGTGGAGAACTGACAGAGGAGATACGATTTAACGGAATTGTGAACGACGTACGGACAACATGCCATGGCAACAGCTCATCGGCCTTATGGCCAGATGAGCTAAAGAGTGAAGGGTGGTTAATCATGTCTTCCGAATACTGAGTAAATTCCACTAGTGGAGGGGGGGGGGGGGGGGGGGGGGGGGGGTTCAGGATGTCTGCTTCATGTTCTGACCCAGACAACAAAGCAATCTGCTTTTACACTTCTCTCATCAGCAAGCTCATACACACTAGGGCTGTGCGATATATCGAATACACTCGATACATCTCCGAAAATTCTGTGTGAGATACATAAAATTATTATATCGTAACTATCGAGTATTTTATGGTCATCTTCCGACTTGCGTTTGTTTCGTGTTTGTTGCGTTCGTTTAAAACCTTTCCCGGTGGTTTTCTCCCCGTCCCTCAGGCAGTAACGTGAGAGGCTGCCTAAGGGTAAAGAAAACAATAACGTCACACACTCGCCAACCAATCCCGGGCGACATCTCGGTGCTGAGAGGAACTTCTGGGAAGATTTTCTAGTTTCGGTTGTGTTGCCAGCTTGGGCGGTTTTAAGTGTGTTTTGGCGGGTTTTGAACATTATTTTGGGCTGGAAAACGTCAGCAGTATCTGGTAACACTGCCGGCGGGAAGATTTCCTGGTTCCGGTTTACAGCGCTGACTCGGTTCGTGCAATCGCTGGTGTTGCATACCGTAGGCTACCGTGTAAGCTCAGTCAATTTCAGCGACAAATTTAAAATGGAAGCGGACGAATTGGTTCCTAAAAGAACTAGTAAGGGGTCAGTCACATGGCATTTTTTGGATATCGCGAGGAGGACGTGGAACAGCAAATGCCAGTTTGTAAAGTGTGCAAAAAAAAAAAACGTCATCACGAAAGGCAGCAGCACTACAAATATGTTCCATCACCTGAAAACTCACCCGGTACAGTATGCAGAGTCTCTTAAACTCTGAACTACTTGCCCACGAGCTAAACAAATGACCATAGCGGCCTCGTTCTCCAAAGCCACCCCATATGAGAAAACGAGTCAGAGATGGAGAGCTATAACGGATGCGATCACTAACGTCATTGCCAAAGACATGATCCCAGTTAGCATAGTGGAAAAACCAGGCTTCCAAAAATTACCAAAAACACACTCGATCCCAAATATGAGCTGCCCGGTCGCAGACATTTTAGAGAAGGCAATACCGGAATTATACACATCTGAGAGGCAGAGCCAGAAAACATTCAGTTCAAAAGTGTGCAAAGAGAAAAATTATGTTTTGCAGATATCTCTCTCTCTATTGTGAATGTTCCAGTGGTTCTCAGTAGTCAGGTTAATAGCTTGGAGATCTATTTTTTTAAATAATTTAATGAATGAGCACTTTTCTTATTTAGGCTAAATGTCTCCCAGTGCTGAGCTTGCACTTTATTGGTTTGAGCTCTGAGCAGCTCTGTATTGTGTTGCCCCTTTGTTGCAATTTTCAAGATTGTTTTTGCAGTTTGTGCCACATCTTTGTTGAATAAAAATAGTCTTATTTCAATTCAATTGTGATTAATCACCAACATGAAAATTTAAAATGTGTTGTTGAAAACCACCTGTAAAGTTAACCAAGAATGTTATTTAATCTGCAGGGATTGTAGCGAAAACAGTAAAGAGTCAAAGTTAGATTTCATGGGGTCCTTTAGAGGATTATATATCTCGAGATATATATCGTGAAATGGAGAAAATGTATCGGGATATTCATTTTTCCCCCCATATCACACAGCCCTAATACACACCGTACCTTATTCTTCTCCATCATGCCCTCGATCTGGTAATTAACTTTGCCTGCGTAGTGAGCAACAATGAAGTGAGGATTCTTGCTCAGCTTGTCCCAGCTCATACTGCCATTGTCCGAGAGCTCCTTCTCTAGACGCTCCCGAAACTGCTTAGCATCGGACGCTCTGTTCAAACGGCACTCCTGGAGGAAAAACAAAAATCATACCGTGTTATAATGCATCAGTAAAGGAAAAATCCAAATCGAGCCCATAATCTATATCATTTGCTGGACTATACTCGAGTCAACAGCCACCTCATTAAGCAGGGAGAAGATGCTGGTGGGATTTCCCTCAATCAGCTCCAGGCAGCTGTGGTTATCTTGATAGCGGATAAAAGACCACTGCAGTCCCTCGGACACGTATTCCTCCTGCTGGGCCTTCAGATAGTGAGCTACAAAGTGCTGCTGCAGCTTCTCATTAGCATAGTTAATGCACAGCTGCTCCAGATTGTTCAGCAGGAAACACTCAAAGCCATACACATCCAAAAGGCCTAGAAAGAGCAAAGGTGGAGTTTAAAAACGAATGCGGCACACGGTCCACGTCACATAAAGGAGAAAGAGGTTGTGTACCAATGAAGTTGCACCACTTGGAGTCATCTGCGCAGATGCTACTGTTGATGAAGCTGACCAGCCAATCAAACAGTCTGGTAGATAAAATAAAAAGGATAAATAATTAAAAAAAAAAAAAAAAAATCACTTTAAAACAAAAATGGCCTGGGTCGTTCCTGCAATAATTAGAAATGAGGTGTGTTTAACAAGTTATAACATTGTGGCAGATTGAAATACTGAAAAAGAAACAGAAAACGAATGAATAGTAAAAACAGAACAAAAGAGTAGAAGAAAAAATTAAACATATTAAAGCATAAATGAGAAGTACAGCTTTCAAAAAGGATTATAAAAATCTATGAAGAATTATTCAAAAGATAAATACACAAAAGTGCAATCCAGCCACTGGGGCCGCACAAGCCAGTGCATTCTTAGTGCTGGTCCCAGGCTCGTAAAAATAGGGAGGAATGCAAGCAATCGAAGGAATAGGACACTTATTATGAAGAATGTTGACTTCAAGAAATAATTAACCCTGAAACAAGTAAGTAAAGAGCAGGGATTTCAAACAGCGTCCTGGTAAATCATTTTGAAATTGCATTTTGCTTCTTGAAATGGCGCCAAAATCTAATCTACACATTTCGTAAATACATTCAGTCGTTAAACAGGAAGTCGGTGTGCGACAGACCTGAAAACGGGATACACGGTATAGAACCCCGAGCTGAAGTTTGGTACCAAGTGGCTATGATTTGTGGCTGCTGAGAAAAAGGGTGTTACAGATGGACGGAGGGAGATACGGCGATATGGACGGACAGAGGTAAACCAGTCTACCCCACGCCCTCCTTTGGAGCGGGAGTATAATCATAAAAACTCATACCAAATCAACTATGTGGATGAAGAGGCTTGGAGACAAAGTGAGAGGTGAGATTGAGATGGTTTGGACAGGTACAGAGAAGAGATCCAGGGGATATTGGGAAAAGAATGCCCAAATGAGGATGGGTTCCCTTTTGAGTCTGGTTCCTCTCGAGGTTTCTTCCTCATGTCGTCTGAGGGAGTTTTTCCTTGCCACCGTCGCCACAGGCTTGCTCATTGGGGATAGATTAGGGATAAAATTGCTCATGTTTTAAGTCGTTCAAATTCTGTAAAGCTGCTTTGTGACAATGTTTATTGTTAAAAGCGCTATACGAATAAACTTGACTTGACTGCTGGAGATGGCAGGTAGAAGGAAAAAGAAAGAGGATGACCAAAGATGAGATTTCTAGATGTGGTGAAGGAGGGCGTGAAAAAGGTATGAAGGACAGGAGGAGATGGAGGGACATTATCCACTATGGTGACCCCTAACGGAAACAGCCAGAAGAAGAAATACACAAAATTAGAAACACGCTTACAAAAGTACTCCATGACAATAACTTCACACTCTGGTGTGCGCAAGTCTAGCCTCAACCTTTAACTCATATGCAAGTGAGCTGTGTGTTAATGTGCTGTGGTAGTGTAGGGAGGCTCACCGGGCGTAGATGACTTTAGCGAGACAGTCCCTACGCACCACACACTCGCTCTGTGAACAGGGCTTCAACAGGGCGCTCTGCTTTCCTGCACGCAGCATCCGGACACTCACACACTGCTGCAGCTCATCTGCTGGCACACGCAACAGAGCCGCTGTCTTCTCTAGGAAACCTATAGACACACACACACAAAAAAAAAAAAAGCACAAACTCAGTCACAGACTAACTCTGCTATAATCAGGGCTTTGAACCGGTTCAAGGAACGAAAACGAAAACCGGGAACTTTTTCTATTTCACATGGAACAGAAACGAAACCAGAAACTTTATTATTTTTTATGTTCCGGAACAGAAACGCTTATTAAAAATAATGGTAACCGGTTAATACCGGTTTTTATTTCGTTCCTCAAAGTTTCTGTAGCCTACAAATAGTCATTCTTCTCCTGCGCAAGTTTCTATGACCCGCTGGGGTTCACTTCCTGTGTGACGGTCGCTGACTGAATGGAGAGAGCGGGAGGGTGGACGGACTACTATCACGTCTCCACGTGATAAGTGAGTAAGTGCATTACTGAGTGTCTGAGCAAAGAAGAGCCTGAACGATGCAACCTCCCTATTGGCTGTTTGTAAAAATGTATCAATTGTTGCCCTTCCCACGGGAATCATCGCGGGCTCGAGAGACGAGACCTGACGAGTTAGTTCGTTGGTAGCAGAACAAAATGTCTGGATACAAATCGGGTTTTCAGAAAAGGAAAGAAAATAAACGGAGGGTTGAAAATACAAAAAAGGAGGCAGAAAATGCAAAACGAGTTTTAAGGTAGGACAAATGGTTACTTTTCTGAGGCAGCCTGCCGTGGCTGCAGGCTTTCAGTTGTGTCATTGAATGGTTACTTTTCTGAGGCAGCCCGCCGTGGCTGCCTGCAGGCTTATTTATTATAGCCCATTTAGTTAAAATAGTTGATATAAAATGTTTATAGTTATAGTTATGTGATGGTTGTCCTGATTTAGACTGGTGGTTTTTTTTTTTTTTTTTTTTGGGGGGGGGGGGGGGGGGGGTTGCGCGATGTTGCACCCGGGTCCAGATTAGGGCAGAACCGGCCCTGGCTACATTTCAGGTGTAGTTTGTTTTATGTATGTATGTACTTGCATAAATGTGTACTTGGTCTTCCAATATGGCGCCTAACAAAATCTCGCGGCGCGGTGACGTCATGCGGTAGCCCTCTATAGGGCCTGACTAGCCTTTGGTAACACACTAAACGAATTATCTTTCATTTTTGGCACTTTTTCTGTTTGTGTAGATGGGAAGACATACTGAGAATCCAAATCGCCAACATTTGAAATAATAATTGTTTTGAATTATTTCTTGTCTTATTTAATGAAGGTTGTAATAGAATTAGCCTATATTTGGCTTAAGCTGGATGAGACAGAGACATAATTTTATAGCCATTTGTTAAACAGCTGACAGGGAATGTAATTAACCGTTCCGGGAACGAAATTTTTTTGTTCTAACCGGTTCGGGAACGTCTATTTAATGGTGGAACCCAAAACCGGAAACGTTAAAATTCCGTTTCTGTTCGGAACGAACCAATAGGAAAAAAATTCCAGTTCAAAGCCCTGGCTATAATAGACACTAATCTAGCTCTTTATACCAGAGAATATTTCCTAAACTTGGACTAATTTCCACCAAGTACGAGTAAGTAATTAATTTCAAAAATGAAACTTTTAAGCCTTGATAAGATGCATTTTTGACCAATTTATTTTAATTGCAACATTTCAGGCTTTTACTCACTTACGCTTGGTCAGGTGCACGAGAGGCGGATGCAAGTGCGGAAATGTTTTTTTTTTTTTTTAATTATTATTATTAGGGTGGCATAGTGGTGTAGTGGTTAACGCTGTCGCCTCACAGCAAGAAGGTCCGGGTTCGAGCCCCGTGGCCGGCGAGGGCCTTTCTGTGCGGAGTTTGTATGTTCTCCCCGTGGGTTTCCTCCGGGTGCTCCAGTTTCCCCCACAGTCCAAAGACATGCAGGTTAGGTTAACTGGTGACTCTAAATTGACCGTAGGTGTGAATGTGAGTGTGAATGGTTGTCTGTGTCTATGTGTCAGCCCTGTGATGACCTGGCGACTTGTCCAGGGTGTACCCCGCCTTTCACCCGTAGTCAGCTGGGATAGGCTCCAGCTTGCCTGCGACCCTGTAGAACAGGATAAAGCGGCTACAGATAATGAGATGAGATTATACAATGCAACCTATACAAGTGCAGGAAACACACAACAGCAAAAACAGTCCAAATCAGCAGATAAGGTCATAAACAGGAAAACAGGCAAGAGGTCGATCGAGGCACAAACGGGACATCGGAGACAAAACGAGGACGAGAACCAGGACCAGGAGTCGAAAAACCAGGAAAACCACAAGGACGGGAAACAAGGCTTGGTAATGCACACTGAACGTGGCGTAATACTTCGCGTCGCATTACCTTCAGCGCAGTCCTTAAATAGCCCAACGTTTAGTTCATTGATTGAGGACAGGTGCACCTTGTTCAGTGCGCGCGCAGCCCAAGGCATGCTTTCAGGTGCACACGCCAAGGTGCACAGGACTGACAACGCTACGGCAATACAGAACCCAAACATAAATAAAATTTGTCTGGAGAGGTAGAACAGTTTTCGATAGGCAGCAAGAGAATGGTCATGATCATCATCTCTTCATGATTTTGACTAGAATCGTTGATTGTTTTTTGTTTTTAAGATTTCTCGAATTTGATTTATTACATTAAAGCTAGATGGCCTTTCTATTTCATAAAAAAATCAGTCAAATTTAGTTCCCTCTGAAATTTGGTCATTGTGATGCATGTTTATTTCTGCAATATCTCAAAAATATCAGGCCATTCTGTGGCTGGGAAGTTATTTAACTTGAGGGGATTCCCAAGCAAATAACACGCATGAAATCGCTCACTTCATGCAGTCAAGCAGACAGAGGAAGTCCGTGTGCGCAGGTTTACCTTGACCATGTACTGACAGTTACATCATTCTTCCCTCCCCCCCGTTTCCGGTTGAGAGTACGTTGTGCGCATCCTGGCTGCCGCTTCTCACTGGAGCTTTTTTATTTTATTTTCTCTCCTTTTTTCTTTTTTCTGTGTTTGAGTGTTTTAGTCCGCCAGTTGCGGTGCAGCTCCAGACCCAGTTTTGGGCGTCGGTTCCCTCCAGGCCTTGGTTTGCTGTGGGTGATGCCTGCGCTCCCAGCTATGGACTGCAGTGAGCTCGTTGCTCATTTTAACATTGTGGTTGTCCAGCGCTCTGTGCTTTAATGCTAGGCGTGATGTTCCGAGCGATGTTGCTCGGTGGCATCGCGGTGGCTGTGCAGGCGGTTTGGGACATACCAGCGCTCTGCGTGGCGGTGCTTCTGTGCTCGCTTTGTGGATCCATGGTGTGGTGTTCAAGCGATGCTGCTGGCGGCGTCACGGCGGCTGTGCTGGAGATGTGGGACTTGTTTTTGCACACCTTTTGGTGGGACTGTGGCTGCTACACCACTGGAATGATATCCTGACCTCTATTTGGTGGACTTTTTCTTTTCTTTTTTCTGCCTATTATTGTAAAGCGACCTTGGGTTTTGAGAAAGGCGCTATATAAATTGAACATAATAATAATAATAAAACAGCTGACTGACGATATTTATTAGTTTGGTCCTGCATTTCCTTTCCTTCATATATAACATATCTTTTCTTCTCGCTTTCCGTTACTGTAGTCGGCCTTTCACGTTTCATTCACGTCCTCCATTTTCCTCTCCCGTTTCAATTTTGTATCCCACAATACCTTGCACGAACGGGGAAAGCCCACCATGTGATGCATGATGTAGTATCTTGAATTGGGTCATGGTGAAGGAGGAAAAAAATAGCGGAGAATTTAGGGCCATGTGGCCCTTAATTCATTAATTGTTCCATTTAAAAAATAATAATAATAAAATTGGAAGTCTGTGATTCGAATTCAGTAGCTTTCAGTCCACTAAACAAAAATAATTAGGTGTCAGGAAGTGTCTTTTTATGACCTAAACTTAAAAAATCTGAAAGGCAGCCTACCTTTAAATCTGGACAGTTTTAGGACGTTTCATATTTCCAGGATTATTGTATTTGGATATTAAACTACTACTTGAATTAGGATTGGTGTATTAGTATTTTTGATTATCAGGAGTATCACAAGATAATAGGAATAGGTTTATATTCATGCGATGTTTCTCTTGTAAATAGTCGTTTGTTTTTATTGCATTGTAAATTGATCTTGAAAATCCCAATTGGGAAATACTAATAAAAAAGAAAAATTATTGCATTGTCTTCACATATACCTTTGGATTGTTGATCGAGACCACAGGGCTCAGACTCAGGGGCGGGACTGAAGTTCACATTCCCCAGCTGCAGAAGACCTGCCAGGATCTACATGATCACATTAAGAGGAAAAAAAGGTCACAAAGAAGCCTGGAGTAAACAATTAACGTCATATAATAGAATCATCTTCAGAATTACTGGCACCGTTCAAGAGAACGGCCAAGGAAAGGCTGTATAAAATAACTCAAACTTGATTTATATTTTCCACTCAAACAGCAGAAGAAATGATGAATGGTTCCAAAACAATATTTCTCAATCAGTTTTCTCTTAGAAATATCTTCCAACGTTGGATTTAACAAATATTAATTGCAGGAGGTGCCAATAAAATTATTGGCACCTCCTGCAATTAATATTTGTTAAATCCAACGTTGGAAGATATTTCTAAATAGAAGGAAAAAAAAGGGGGAGGGGACTACTTAAGAAAACAGGAAAAACACAAATACGCTACAGTGCGTGTATATGCTGAAGCTCAAAATACAACTCTATGCAGTCCTGATATACTCTCATGGTGGGTGATGAAGGGTGCCAATAATTTTGTTGCAGACTACAAGAAAGCCTTGAGGCAGAACTTACCCTGAAAATCTGTGCACGCTTGTCTGCATCAATGCCAAGGCTGACCATGGCTTCAAGTGTCTCCTGGAAGCAATCCTCTATAAAAGATATTAAAAAAAAAAAAATAAAAAAAAAAAAAAAAAGTGACTTTCTGGACCTAAACATTCCTACATCAAGACATAACAGAAAAGTGTGTGGTGGGGGCGGAATCTATGAGAACCTTCTAAGGTTCTCTCTGCATTTGGCAACCAGGCAAACGTTTGGTCACGTGGCATCTCCCACTCCCGCCTCTGTTCTTCTGTCGCTCCCTTCATCATCTGAATATGTAAAGCAGACAAACAAATAAATGACTGTTATATTTAAGAAGAAGTTGTGTTAGTTTTGCACTTGTATGTATTTTGACGCTCATCAAATTTATCAACAATGTCCCAGTGCTCGTTCCTTTTAAAGAACCAGCCTGCTTTTAAAAACAATTATTAGATACAGAATCAGATGTGAAAATTTCATAAAAAACACTATTATATGGAAACTAATACATGTTTTACCACTCATTGTTCATACAAGGACATGGAGATCCAAAACGGTGACATAAATCTCTATACTTTGTTTGTGAATGTACGGTATCTATAGAATAAAAATCACACGTTGGCTTAAAAGATATGAAGTTTCTCGTGTTAAAAAACAACTCACATTTTTCATATGAAATTCACTGTGGATCTGAGGGGCACATTTCAATAATATTGGCTGGCCTTTTTCGTGGTATATCGGATATATTCCATTCAGCTAATATTTGTCTTCAACTCGTTCAATATCATGCTAGCTGAATGGAATATATCCGATATACCACAAAAAATGTGGGGGCATACAGAGTATACAGGTTAATCAGGGTTAGTATATATGAGAGATTTTTTCTTTGTTGTTTGTTTTGTTTTAAACGGGGTAAACCCTTTACAAACAACAAAGAAAAAACTCATATATACTAACCCTGATTAACCTGTATGCCCCCATATTTTGTATGCTGCTGAATCGGTCCTTTTTTCAGTAGCTTTGTATAAACAATAACCGCTAAATGTAATGCAATGTTATGTAAGGTGATCCCCCTAGGCATTCTCATTGTGAAAAGTAAGGTCACATGTACATGGACTGGCATTTAATGTTGTATTTGTTCCTTTCTATTTGTTTTTTTGTCTGTTCATATTCTTTTTGGGGGAGTAAAGCCAGTTTAAAAATGCCGTTAAACGCATAGGCCTATAGGCCAAGTTTAATGACCTTGAGGTTATCAGAGGTCATATGTCGTTTTACAAATGAAAAATGAATTCAGCACCCAAACATTTAACAAACAAGGCCATTTGCTAACTTCATTAATCATTTTAGTACATTTCATTCCTTAGAAAGCTGAGAAACTGGGTTCAGCTGAGACGTTTACAGGCCCAAAGTTCAATGACCTCTAGAGGTCAACAGAGGTCAGATAGAGCTCGGCATATTGCAGATTTGAATTCGGCACACCCAAATTGACAAAATAAGACTGTTTGCCGACTTTGTCTCAAAAATGCCTTTAACTCCTTAAAATAAGCACTTTTTTGAATTTTAGTACCAGTCTAGAAGCGTTACCTCACTGCTCTCTTCATAATACTTTATTGCTTCTGTCGTAAAAACGCACACCAGGACTTTCCACATAAACAGCTTTAAAAGATAAGTGTACATCACTGACATGGTTCATTCTTCTGTGCGATGTTTATTCATTCCGCATTTTTGTCAGGAGTCTCCAGTGTCAGCTCTTTGTAACACCCGGAGGTAAAGCTGTAACTTCTTGGTATCGTGTACATTTTTTCAATCTTCAGAAAGCAGACCTGTGCAGTTTCTCAGTAACCTGATGAGCTGCATTTTTTTTGTCTTATGAACTCAAGAGAAAGCAAGAAACAAGCAATGGTTTACAGTTTGTATAACGTAAGCGATAACAGGAACTAACCTGACGTTTCACAACTTTACACGTCACTAAAAATGGATAAAAAGCATGATGTTCTTTAATTACAATAAATTCCAACTGTTGGCAAACTGCTGTGGTATAAAAAGAAATTAAAAAAAAAAAAAAAACCCACTGCATTAGGTGCTGGCAGCGCTCGAAACTAACAGTGTCCCGACGTCCCGGGGACCATAAAAAATGTCATCGGGACACAATTATCATATCTGGGACAATCCCGGGACAATGGAAAAAAATAGATCTAGAAAAAAAAGTTCTACATTAATATTATTTACAAAGCCGTAACACATACGTAGACATTCACCTAATTTGTCAATTTTAATTTTAAAACGTTAACAGCGAAAAATACATAGTAGCTACACTTTCGATGCACCTGCATCCGTAGGCTACAGAGCAGCGCATTCTGTTCTAGAATCTTCGGCCGGAGTCCGCATTATATGGACTTGGAATGGAATTGCTACCGCACACGCTGCGCCGACTCTTGCCAGAACAAAAATGCTGAAGTGGTTGAAGCGGACCGACCGCGGGGAAGAAACTGAAAGCCCAGACATAACGTCTCCGGGACCTTCAGGATCCAAAGTGTCATCGTCTGGTCTGCAGGCAACGCTAGCAACTGAATGAACACTGTTAGACACGTTATAAAATACAACAGGAATGATGTGGATGATATTGACGGAAGATACCGTTCAACAGAATAAGTGAGTTTTCTTGGTGTCTTTCTAGTTCAGAAAGTTTAGTCAGTCAGCAGCACAACTAGGCTGGGACCTGGCACTATGTTGATGTTGCTAACATTTGCACCCACGTTTCGGCAGCGAAAGTTCATAAAATGGATAACGGAAAGTTCATAAAAATGGGTAACGGTAATGGATAACGGTCTCATCTCATCTCATCCTCTCTAGCCGCTTTATCCTGTTCTACAGGGTCGCAGGCAAGCTGGAGCCTATCCCAGCTGACTACGGGCGAAAGGCAGGGTACACCCTGGACAAGTCGCCAGGTCATCACAGGGCTATGGATAACAGTAATGGTGAAAATTATAAGTTGGCCTTATAAGTGCCAACAGATATTCAAGGTATAAAAGTAGATGAAATGAACATAAAAGGGGTCTTATTTTCAATTAAAGTGTACTGCAGATGTAGGGAGTTGAAACATTTTCTGAATGAGCTAGTTGGCCCCTTTAAATAAACGGGTATCTATTCATACAGTGAGACTGCCAAAGTTTAATAAACTGAAAATGAAATAACTAATTTTGAAGTAGATGATGTATAGGACATGTGTCGCATGACTTATTGTAAAAATGATATAAAGGGTTCAAAATCGCATAGTTACAAATATAATAGTAACTTCATATGATAATATTAACCACTGGTTATTTCAGAGAGGAAAAAAAAATGGGGACACTATTGCTTCCATTTGGGACAATACAACACAGAATTCGGGACCACTGGGGGACACAAAGAAAAAAAAGTTAATTTCGAGCCCTGGGTGCTGGTATTGTACAGAGTGTTTTATAGGAAAACAGCACACCCTGGTCATGTTTAATTACATTATACACGTTATTGTTTTTAGTTTAAACTTCGTGCTTAATGCAAGGCTCCCAAAGAAACTTTTGTTTCTTGAACTGAATGAAAATCATTTTTATATACGAATAATATCTGAAACTTTTAAAACCCTCCGATAGTTCTCATCCGTGTTTTTTTTTTGGGTTGTTTTTTTTTTCAAATATCTCGAGTTAGCATCACCATGTCTCAGTTATACACGAGCAGCACTGATTTTGCCCTGCAAGGATTGGGCCAATAAAACAAGTGGGATAGTTCCTGATTAGACACCACCACTCACTGTGTTACATTCACCTGGTAAAATATGTGGAAATTTCTCTCGTTAGGAGCCTGAAAGGCCACCCTGGTCTTCTCGAGAAGATACGTTTGCACCGAGGCCCCAATCAGCAACTGAGAACTGCAGGACAAGTGACAAAAATCTCTCATTAGCATATCAAAACGATACGATGTAATGCAAAGAACAGAGAGGAACCGTCAGCACCTTCTTGACCTTCAGAGAAGGCCCAAACATAACATTTGAAATGCTGATATATTCAATTTCTTTCATTATTTCATGATAATTATTCTCTCCTAATCCTAATTTGGCCTAATCAAATCTGCTTCAGAAATGAAAGGGTTACTGCCCTGAAAACATTAAAATTGAGTTATCCAGTGAGATTTGTTTGTTGTCTCTAGGCTGAGAAGACTTTGGAGCCGACTCATTCATTGGTTAGGACTTGATTGTCAGGACAGAAGACCATGCCAGTAAATGTTTATGTAGGAAATGACTGATGAATTTACCAATCAGATTTTGATTTATAGTGGGCGTGACCAAAAATTTATTGCCCGAGACCTCTCGAAGGCCAATGCGAGCTTAACTGCGACTCGGTGCCGTCAGCACAGCAGTGAAGTCACCTTCCAGCTGGTGTAGCGTTCATCAGTAGTGTTAGCAAATGCTAATAAAGCGGTCAAGCCAGTGCTATTGAGACCAGGTGATACAGGCTAACGACCGAGAAACTAAAATTTCTGTCTCCAGACTCTTCTTCCACACTGCATGCTCGCAACAGTTTTTTTTCACTCAGACTTAAAAATTAATTTCCCTCTGTAATTTACTTCGTTACTTTTAAAATCAACATCAACAACTACACGCAACGGCACGACCTGGCAGCCTGCTGCTAATCCCCTTGCAAACTACTTTGCCCTGTTGCTTTTTTGGTGTGTCTGGCTAAGTTTTGGCTGAGCTCAAGTCCCAGCTCTAATAGTAATGGTTCGCCACTGGCAAAGAATATGATGCTATGCATTTTAACATGGTAGGGATAACTGGATTTTATTTCTTTGGTTCTTCTTAAGCAGACAGCAAATCATAAATGAATTTTTTAAAAAAATAAATAAAATTTGATTTTACCCATGCAAAGATGTTAGAAACAATCCATCCCAAATTGTATCCAGTGCACTTTTTTTTGTTTTTTTAAAATCGGGCCAATCACATCACTCACTCACTATCCATTTTGAGTCAGTTGACACATCAGACATCTTCAGCAGAGCTCTCCATTCAGCACGGTCTTGAGTTGCCTTCTCTGTGATATTCCATAGCTTCAAGTCAGCACAGACAGATTCTTTCCAGCTTTTTCTTTTTTTTTTTTTTAAAGATATTTTTTTGGGCTTTTTGCACCTTTATTGGATAGGACAGTGTAGAGACAGGAAATGAGCGGGAGAGAGAGAGACGGGAAGGGATCGGGAAATGACCTCGGGCCGGAATCGAACCCGGGTCGCCCGCATTCATGGTATGGCGCCTTAACCACCTGAGCCACGACGCCCCCTCTTTCCAGCTTTTTCGAGGTCGGCCATGGTTTTTCACTCGTTCAGCTTCCAGGGTAGTACTGTACATCTGTTGATCCAAGAATGATTGCGCTGGACGTGTCCAAACCAACGGAGACAATTGCATCTGAAGACAGTGTCAAGGCGATGGAGGTTCAGCAGCCGCAAAAGAGAAGACGTGCCAATTCGTGTTCCTCTTTTGACATTGCACATCCATAAAAGCATGGCTGGCTCTTTCATTACCCTAAAGCCATTTTTGGTCATCTCTTCGGAGTGCCCAACATTAAGAACCGTATAACATGGTGCTACACACACACACACACACACACACACACACACACACACACACAACTGCTGTATAGTTGACCACGGGTATGAAGTGAGGCAGCTTTGCAGGTTAACAATGGTAGCAGCTCTCTAAACTTTCCCCAAGCAGAACGAGTTCTGATAATGGTTGCCAGTTCACAACCACCTCCTGGGCAGATACCATCACCAAGGTATACGAAGCTATCAACGACCTCTAGTTTGCGACCTGCCAACATGACCTCACTGCATGGCCTTGCATCAATCGGCCGAGCTCCTCCGAGACAACACCGACACTTGTAATCTGGGTTTTCAACTAACCTCCCCTGCACACCAGAACATCTTTTGTGTGCCCACATTTTGCAACCACTACAGAAAACTGAATTCTGGCCAACCCCTTTTCTGCACACACCACAAGGATATTTTCCAGAGATTCTCAGTGTGTTGAGATCATTACCAGAGATCATGACTTTGGTCTTCCCCATGCTGACTTTCAGGCCCTTTTCCTCAAGACCAACCTTCACATCATGAACTTTTATGCCAGTGCACCATGCACACTGGCAAGTCTTACCATCCCTGGTCTGTCGGAGCAATTAAACTGTAATAAAATATTAGAAACACCAGGCGTTCAAAAACATTTGACTGGTAGTGTACTTTGTACAGATCACTACATTAGGTAGATCTACAACCCCGATTCCAAAAAAGTTGGGACAAAGTACAAATTGTAAATAAAAATGGAATGCAATAATTTACAAATCTCAAAAACTGATATTGTATTCACAATAGAACATAGACAACATATCAAATGTCGAAAGTGAGACATTTTGAAATTTCATGCCAAATATTGGCTCATTTGAAATTTCATGACATTGGGACAGGGGCAATAAGAAGCCGGAAAAGTTAAAAGGTACAAAAAAGGAATAGCTGGAGGACCAAATTGCAACTCATTAGGTAAATTGGCAATAGGTCATTAACATGACTGGGTATAAAAAGAGCATCTTGGAGTGGCAGCGGCTCTCAGAAGTAAAGATGGGAAGAGGATCACCAATCCCCCTAATTCTGCACCGACAAATAGTGGAGCAATATCAGAAAGGAGTTCGACAGTGTAAAATTGCAAAGAGTTTGAACATATCATCATCATCTACAGTGCATAATATCATCAAAAGATTCAGAGAATCTGGAAGAATCTCTGTGCATAAGGGTCAAGGCCGGAAAACCATACTGGGTGCCCGTGATCTTCGGGCCCTTAGACGGCACTGTATCACATACAGGCATGCTTCTGTATTGGAAATCACAAAATGGGCTCAGGAATATTTCCAGAGAACATTATCTGTGAACACAATTCACCGTGCCATCCGCCGTTGCCAGCTAAAACTCTATAGTTCAAAGAAGAAGCCGTATCTAAACATGATCCAGAAGCGCAGACGTCTTCTCTGGGCCAAGGCTCATTTAAAATGGACTGTGGCAAAGTGGAAAACTGTTCTGTGGTCAGACAAATCAAAATTTGAAGTTCTTTATGGAAATCAGGGATGCCGTGTCATTCGGACGAAAGAGGAGAAGGACGACCCAAGTTGTTATCAGCGCTCAGTTCAGAAGCCTGCATCTCTGATGGTATGGGGTTGCATTAGTGCGTGTGGCATGGGCAGCTTACACATCTGGAAAGACACCATCAATGCTGAAAGGTATATCCAGGTTCTAGAGCAACAGATGCTCCCATCCAGATGACGTCTCTTTCAGGGAAGACCTTGCATTTTCCAACATGACAAATGCCAAACCACATACTGCATCAATTACAGCATCATGGCTGCGTAGAAGAAGGGTCCGGGTACTGAACTGGCCAGCCTGCAGTCCAGATCTTTCACCCATAGAAAATGTTTGGCGCATCATAAAACGGAAGATACAACAAAAAAGACCTAAGACAGTTGAGCAACTAGAATCCTACATTAGACAAGAATGGGTTAACATTCCTATCCCTAAACTTGAGCAACTTGTCTCCTCAGTCCCCAGACGTTTACAGACTGTTGTAAAGAGAAAAGGGGATGTCTCACAGTGGGAAACATGGCCTTGTCCCAACTTTGAGATGTGGTGTTGTCATGAAATTTAAAAAAAAAAAAAAAAAAAACCTAATTTTTCTCTTTAAATGATACATTTTCTCAGTTTAAACATTTGATATGTCATCTATGTTCTATTCTGAATAAAATATGGAATTTTGAAACTTCCACATCATTGCATTCCGTTTTTATTTACAATTTGTACTTTGTCCCAACTTTTTTGGAATTGGGGTTGTATAATGTAGTTTCAAAACAAGGAGAATATGAGAATTCTCATCTCATTATCTCTAGCCGCTTTATCCTGTTCTACAGGGTCGCAGGCAAGCTGGAGCCTATCCCAGCTGACTACGGGCGAAAGGCGGGGTACACCCTGGACAAGTCACCAGGTCATCACAGGGCTGACACATAGACACAGACAACCATTCACACTCACATTCACACCTACGGTCAATTTAGAGTCACCAGTTAACCTAACCTGCATGTCTTTGGACTGTGGGGGAAACCGGAGTACCCGGAGGAAACCCATGCGGACACGGGGAGAACATGCAAACTCCGCACAGAAAGGCCCTCGCCGGCCACGGGGCTCAAACCCGGACCTTCTTGCTGTGAGGCGACAGCGCTAACCACTACACCACCGTGCCGCCCATGAGACAATTATATATTAATAAATTACAAATCGCCAAAACACATTTCAGTCGGACCTAAATTCAGGATTAGCCCAAACAATTGACTGGAGCTATTAATTTCAACATGTCACTTAATTGCTTTACATAAAACAAGCAAACTGAGACAAATGAAGCAGTGTCACACATTTAGTGTATGTAAAACTGAATAGCAGTTTGAGACTTTGTTGCTTGCTGGCATGTACGCTGAACTGTTTTGAAACAATATACTACAAAAACAGTAGAAATGTGCCGAACGTGTAACTGAGACTGACCTGTTCAGCTGGAGCTGGATGTACTTTCCGAAGCGGCTGCTGTTATTGTTGCGTAAAGTGCAAGCATTACCTGTAATATGGAACGAGGGCGGGGATAGATTATTTTTTTTAATTTATGACAATAAATAAATAAATAAAATAAATAACCCTAGCCTGCAACGCAAAGCCAAGTCTCACAAGCAAGAAACATAAAAACGATGGTGAGAAGAGGAACATGTTCCAAATCCATCAACATTTTCCAACCACAATGTTGAAAATAATACAGCACTCAAGATTACAATAAAGCGGATACACTAATTTGACAGAAAACAGTATGAATTTTCAAACGTGATTCCTGACTGATTCGCGCTATTCTTAAAAGTGCATATCCTGGACCAATTTCGTTTTGTTTTTTGTTTTTTTTTTAAATACGAAAGTATGTCCCTTGACACACTCATCCAGAAGGGTAATTTGGCACAAGGCCATCTGTCTACAGCAGAAAAAAATAAAACGCATCTGGAAAAATCCCAAGGGAGTCTGGAGCCAGATTTGTGATGTCACCTGCTTGCACAGTTTCAGTGCACAGCCTGTGTAGACCAAGTTTCGCAGCTAGCGATTTTGCACTGAAATATGGAATTGTCACCCGAGCACAATGTTACTTCACCTTTGGATGAAGAATATAAGGAGATGTCAGAACTGGGGCTTCGTCTGTTTGGATTTGATGATGATTCAAGTAGTGAAGACGACAGAGACAACACCGGGGATGTAAATAATACGGTCGTTTTCTCATAAACAAACCAGCGCTGATGTAGGATTCAGAGGGAGGCGTCCCACACGCGACGTCACGAAAATCAATGTTTGCCGGGAAATCCAAATGCCAAGTTTTTTCAGAGGCGGATCAATTCGCCTCAAATGGCTAGATTTCAACTGAATTTTTCTGGTATTGCGCAAGGTAAAAAAATTGCACAAAATGCAAAAATGTGACAAGTTTAATATAAAATAGGAAAATTACATTGATCTTGCTCCTGAATTTACCCGTGATATGCACTTTAAAGTTCAGATGGAAATTTCGGACCAATAGTGTGGACTTTCTCTCAATTTCTTACTTTTCTTTCCATTCACTTCTTCACATAGCCTCCAGTTTGGCTTGTTCTCATAAATTCCTAAATCTCATTTTTTCAGTCATCCTCCCTCTCTCTCTCACTCACCAAAGGCTTCCATGATGGGGTTCGAGTCCAGCACTCGTCTCTCTATCCTCTCCACCGCGTGCTGGCACTTCTGTGATGAGGTAGCCACTGTGGCGTAGTACTTCATGAGGCAGCGTGAAGTCCACGTCTGGAGAGAAACAGAGACATTAGATTCATCCGCCATAACATTAAAACCACTGAGAGGTGAAGAGAATAACACCGATTTTCTCATTACAATGGCACCTGTCAAGGGGTGAGATACATTAGGCAGCAAGACAACAGTCAGTTCTTGAAGTTGATGTGCTGGAAGCAGGAAAAATGGGCAAGCATAAGGATCTGAGCGACTTTGATCAGGGCCAAATTGTGACCGCTAGGATCTTTGTTTTAGCCAGCATTCACTTTTTTCAGCAGTTTGTGCTACAGGAGCTCTTCTGTGGGATTGGGACACATGTGCTAGCTTTTGTGCCCCATGTGAATCAATGAGCCTTCAACACCCATGATCCTGTCACCAGGTCACCAGTTCTCCTTCCATACCAGGAACACCCTACAAGATGCACCATTTTGTTGATGCTCAGACCCAGTCATCTCGCCATCGCAATTTGGCCCTTGTCAAAGTCGCTCAGGTCCTTACGCTTGCCCATTTTTCCTGCTTCCAACACGTCAACTTCAAGAACTGACTGTTCTCTTGCTGCCCAATATATCCCACCCCTTGACAGGTGCTGCTGTAATGAGATAATCAAAATGTTATTCACGTCACCTGTCAATGGTTTTAAAATGTTGACTTACACCAATCAGCCATATCACCACAAGGCCAAATTGAGTCTAAGCCTGTATCCGAAAATCGCTCACTCGTTCGCTACTCCCTACATAGAGAATTACTATATAGAGGACTATATAGTGAGCTCATTGGTAAAACAAAGAAACGCTTTCGGACACTCGCCTGTTGTGCTGGTATTTACGTCATTACTGTCGCACAATTAAAACGTGCCAGATCAGTCAACTGGTGGGTTTTCAAAATAATAAACATGCATGTACACTACCGTTCAAAAGTTTGGGGTCACCCAGACAATTTTGTGTTTTCCATGAAAAGTCACACTTTTATTTACCACCATAAGTTGTAAAATGAATAGAAAATATAGTCAAGACATTTTTCTGGCCATTTTGAGCATTTAATCGACCCCACAAATTAATGTGATGCTCCAGAAACTCAATCTGCTCAAAGGAAGGTCAGTTTTATAGCTTCTCTAAAGAGCTCAACTGTTTTCAGCTGTGCTAACATGATTGTACAAGGGTTTTCTAATCATCCATTAGCCTTCTGAGGCAATGAGCAAACACATTGTACCATTAGAACACTGGAGTGAGAGTTGCTGGAAATGGGCCTCTATACACCTATGGAGATATTGCACCAAAAACCAGACATTGAGAGGCTGTCCACACGGCAACGGATTCAGGTGAATCTGATAAAATTGTTTATCGTTTCGGCCTGGCGTCCACACGGCACCGGCGTTTTGGGTGCCCCAAAACGAGAACAGGTTCCAGAGTGGAAAAATCTGGCAACGGTGCCGTTGCGAAGTCGTCTGGATGAGTAGAACGGATTTGTTTACGATGACGTCACAACCACATGACTAGAACAAGCAGCACTCTCGCTGTTTTGTATGAACCACTGCATTGCATTCACTTTTGTATACAGCTTTTCTTTTAAATAAACAAGTAACTAAACCATTTCTTGAATTTCTTTTTTTTAAATTGGATAAGACTGCTTTTCAAAATGTTCACACACAATAAGAAAATTAAGTTATATAAAACTATGCACACTAATAATACTAATTTGTACACACAGAAGGCACGATTTCCTCACGTAGTCGCAGCCATCTTCTTCTTGTTATATGTTTGTTCCTGTGAGTGCTTCACGCCGGGTAGAAGAAGGGGTTTATGCGCATGCGTCCTACTTCTTCTATTGTTCTGGTGTCTCCGATGGGACCGTCTTACAGCGCACGTAGAGATGTGGCATGTGTATTGCATCGTTTTCAGCAAGCGTTGCCATATGTACCTGATATTTTACTGATCCGTTGCCCCTGTGGACGCGATATTTTTTTTTAAATAAAATCTCGTTGCCGTTGTCGTGTGGATGTAGCCTTAGTAGAATTTAGCTAGAATAGTCATTTACCACATTAGCAATGTATAGAGTGTATTTCTGATTAGTTTAAAGTGATTTTCATTGAAAAGAACAGTGCTTTTCTTTCAAAAATAAGGACATTTCAAAGTGACCCCAAACTTTTGAACGGTAGTGTATTTTTGTGATAAATCCATATTATACTGAATGTATTTCCCACATTAATCAATACAAAGTACCTGCATCTTTCAGTTCTTTTAAATCAAGGCTGAATACTTTCTTCTTTGCCGCTGCCTTTTATTAAATCAAATTTGAGACTTTTAATTTGATTTCTTTCAGCGCGACCGCAATGCATGATGGGATATATTGATTTGGTTAGTGACCATCGTCATACACTACTTTCTGTGATGCATTGTGGGATACTTTGAGTGTACTATAAATATAGGGTGTAAATAATCCTCACTAAGGTTTCGGACAGCACTACAAAATGGCGTCCTCAATATATAGTGAGTAGGGAGCAATTTCGGACACAGGCTAAGTTTGACCCGACCCACCTTCCCAGCTCCGCTCTCCCCAGAGACCACTAGTGATTGGTCGACAGGTTCAACTTGGCCCTGAACGTTCCTATATGCCTCTTCGGCGACGACAAAGATGTGCGGCTTGAAGTCCTGCACAAATACAAAACCAGACAAGTGTGTAGGTTTTAACACCCTGGTCATTAATGTCAAGATTACACAGCATTATACAACCCCGATTCCAAAAAAGTTGGGACAAAGTACAAATTGTAAATAAAAACGGAATGCAATAATTTACAAATCTCAAAAACTGATATTGTATTCACAATAGAACATAGACAACATATCAAATGTCGAAAGTGAGACATTTTGAAATTTGATGCCAAAAATTGGCTCATTTGAAATTTCATGACAGCAACACATCTCAAAAAAGTTGGGACGGGGCAATAAGAGGCTGGAAAAGTTACACGTAAAGGTACAAAAAAGGAACAGCTGGAGGACCAAATTGCAACTCATTAGGTCAATTGGCAATAAGTCATTAACATGACTGGGTATAAAAAGAGCATCTTGGAGTGGCAGTGGCTCTCAGAAGTAAAGATGGGAAGAGGATCACCAATCCCCCTAATTCTACGCCGACAAATAGTGGAGCAATATCAGAAAGGAGTTCGACAGTGTAAAATTGCAAAGAGTTTGAACATATCATCTACAGTGCATAATATCATCAAAAGATTCAGAGAATCTGGAAGAATCTCTGTGCGTAAGGGTCAAGGCCGGAAAACCATACTGGGTGCCCGTGATCTTCGGGCCCTTAGACGGCACTGCATCACATACAGGCATGCTTCTGTATTGGAAATCACAAAATGGGCTCAGGAATATTTCCAGAGAACATTATCTGTGAACACAATTCACCGTGCCATCCGCCGTTGCCAGCTAAAACTCTATAGTTCAAAGAAGAAGCCGTATCTAAACATGATCCAGAAGCGCAGACGTCTTCTCTGGGCCAAGGCTCATTTAAAATGGACTGTGGCAAAGTGGAAAACTGTTCTGTGGTCAGACGAATCAAAATTTGAAGTTCTTTATGGAAATCAGGGACGCCGTGTCATTCGGACTAAAGAGGAGAAGGACGACCCAAGTTGTTATCAGCGCTCAGTTCAGAAGCCTGCATCTCTGATGGTATGGGGTTGCATTAGTGCGTGTGGCATGGGCAGCTTACACATCTGGAAAGACACCATCAATGCTGAAAGGTATATCCAGGTTCTAGAGCAACAGATGCTCCCATCCAGACGACATCTCTTTCAGGGAAGACCTTGCATTTTCCAACATGAAAATGGCAAACCACATACTGCATCAATTACAGCATCATGGCTGCGTAGAAGAAGGGTCCGGGTACTGAACTGGCCAGCCTGCAGTCCAGATCTTTCACCCATAGAAAACATTTGGCGCATCATAAAACGGAAGATACGACAAAAAAGACCTAAGACAGTTGAGCAACTAGAATCCTACATTAGACAAGAATGGGTTAACATTCCTATCCCTAAACTTGAGCAACTTGTCTCCTCAGTCCCCAGACGTTTACAGACTGTTGTAAAGAGAAAAGGGGATGTCTCACAGTGGGAAACATGGCCTTGTCCCAACTTTGAGATGTGTTGTTGTCGTCATGAAATTTAAAATCACCTAATTTTTCTCTTTAAATGATACATTTTCTCAATTTAAACATTTGATATGTCATCTATGTTCTATTCTGAATAAAATATGGAATTTTGAAACTTCCACATCATTGCATTCCGTTTTTATTTACAATTTGTACTTTGTCCCAACTTTTTTGGAATTGGGGTTGTACACACAATAGTGTATTACAGAAATATAATGGAACTGAATTGAAACTCTCTTTATCCAAGGAAAATCATACGCACTAGTTATGCCCTGGCGACAGAATTAGTCGACAAACCTTTATTTAAAAAAAAGGATTTCCCCATAGCAATTTGTGAAAAATGCAATAATTCTTGAAAAAAATTTTTTAAAAACCCTCATCAAATGCTTTAATTCCATATTTTGTTGCTTTTTTAAATATTTTTGGGGGGTTTGTTTTTGAGTACAGTTTTTATTTCATCCTCGGTTGATTCAGTCGCACAGGCCGCCATTTTCTTCTTCTTCTTTAGAGTTTTTGGCGGTTTGGCGCCACCAACTGGGCTGGAGTGTGGAACAGGAGATATTGGGGTGGGGTGGGGGGAACGACTATATTCTTTTAGCTATTTCTGTTTCTTTTAAATACTTGATAAAAGGTGATATCTGGCTTGATGCATTCTGCCATTTTGTTTTTCTCTACTCATGGTATATGAGGTAATAGCCTAGTAGTAGAATAGCCAATCAAAGCACACAACTGCTCATATCCAGTGAATGTGGATAGAATTTTAGTGGATGTGGCTAATTGTTCTCGTTAGATCAGTATACTGGATTATCCTTGGTCACATTCTTCTGTTTAACTTCAACACTTTCCCCATAAAAACAGAGTATGTTTTCCTTTCAAACTGAAACTGCGACCAGGTCATAATATTTCCTCTTTTCCAATCCCTGGAAAATCAATTTGCATTAATCGTGCAAGTCTTAGGTTGGGATTTTAAATGACATCAAGCTTCTCGTGGAACGTGACATATGAACAGGTCATATGAAGATTCAGCCAGGAATGACCTTCTGTGAACCTAATGACTGCGTGTCGGGTTTTTATCCCTGTTTTATTTTACACTTCCTGATGTTCACTTTACCATGAAATGTTCTCAAATGGCAAAACAAACACTAGAGCGAGGCTGTTCAAGGTTACCATGCAGTGACAAAACACCAAACACTAATATATAACCAGCACACAAACGCCACTTGGATTCATTTAGCCCTGTATTACTGAGCACACCGTTTCAAACCAACTTCACATTTCTGTCACCAGAGACTGACCTCCAGCATTAAGGTACAACACTGCATGGGGTTACACAGAATGAAACTCCTTCTGCTTTTGTGCTCAATCCTCCCTGCCCTCCAACCAGGCAAATATTTGCTCAGTGCTACTGCTAGTGGATGCTGATTATTTTGCAGCTGATATTTTGCAGAAAAGATACTGTACTACTTTTTGTAATTGAGAAAATACTGCGATTAAAAAAAAAAAAATTGTTCAAGATCAGCTCACTCAAGGGTGCCAATAATTCTAGATGTTCCTGCATAAGGTTTAAGAGAGAAAAACAAAAACCACAGTACAGAATCATCAGCTGATACCGTATACATCCTGTACACATGAACAGAGTGGATGTTTACCTGAGGTTGGGAAGCGGAGTGGTACTCGTGCATTACGTCCAGTGAGTAAAGGTGAGGAATCGGCTGGAACGGGTTCAACGCCACCAGTGTGCAGCCAGCGTGAGTGTAAAACACTCTCGCACTGTAACGGGCCTGCAGGCATTTTAGCACTGTCTCACACACACACACACACACACACACACAATAATGCATAAATATGTCATTGGGTTAAAGTGAAGTACTATCCATGCAAAGAAAAGAAGGAGGAAAGAAAGATGACCGACAGCAACAGATGGAAAAAAGAAAGAAAGAAAGAAAGAAAGAAAGAAAGAAAGAAAGAAAGAAAGAAAGAAAGAAAGAAAGAAAGAAAGAAAGAAAGAAAGAAAGAAAGAAAGAAAGAAAGAAAGAAAGAAAGAAAGAAAGAAAGAAAGAAAGAAAGAAAGAAAGAAAGAAAGCAACAGATGGAAAAAGAAACAGATGGAAAAAAAGAAAGAAGACAACAGATGGAAAAAGAAAAAAAGAAAGAAAAGACAGCAACAGATGGAAAAAAGAAAAACAAAAGAACGACCAAACGAACAGCAACAGATGGAAAAAGAAAAAGAAACTGATGGAAAAAAAGAAAGAAGACAACAGATGGAAAAAGAAAAAAGAAAGAAAAGACAGCAACAGATGGAAAAAAGAAAAAGAACAAAAGAACGACCAAACGAACAGCAACAGATGGGAAAAAGAAAGAAAGAAAGAAGACAGCAACAGATGGAAAAAGAAAGAAAGAAAGAGAAAGAAAGAAAAAGAAAGAAAGAAAGAAAGAAAGAAAGAAAGAAAGAAAGAAAGAAAGAAAGAAAGAGAAAAGACGACAGCAACAGATGGAAAAAAGAACGAAAGAACAACCAAACGAACAGCAACAGATGGAAAAAGAAAAAGAAACTGATGGAAAAAAAGAAAAACAGATGGAAAAAGAAAAAAAGAAAGAAAAGACAGCAACAGATGGAAAAAAGAAAAAGAACAAAAGAACGACCAAACGAACAGCAACAGATGGAAAAAAGAAAAAGAACAAAAGAACGACCAAACGAACAGCAACAGATGGAAAAAGAAAGAAAGAAAGAAAGAAAGAAAGAAAGAAAGAAAGAAAGAAAGAAAGAAGACAGCAACAGATGGAAAAAAAGAAAGAAAGAAAGAAAGAAAGAAAGAAAGAAAGAAAGAAAGAAGACAGCAACAGATGGAAAAAAAGAAAGAAAGAAAGAAAGAAAGAAAGAAAGAAAGAAAGAAAGAAAGAAAGAAAGAAGACAGCAACAGATGGAAAAAGAAAGAAAGAAAGAAAGAAAGAAAGAAAGAAAGAAAGAAAGAAAGAAAGAAAGAAAGAAAAGACAGCAACAGATGGAAAAAAAGAACGAAAGAACAACCAAACGAACAGCAACAGATGGAAAAAGAGAAAGAAAGAAAGAAAGAAAGAAAGAAAGAAAGAAAGAAAGAAAGAAAGAAAGAAAGAGAACAGCAACAGATGGGAAACAGAAAAAGAAAAGAAAGACAGCAACAAATGGAAAAAGAAAAAAACAAGACAGCAACAAATGGAAAAAGAAAAAAACAAGACAGCAACAGATGGAAAAAAGAAAGAAACAGCAACAGATGGGAAAAGAAAGAAAGAAAGAAAGAAAGAAAGAAAGAAAGAAAGAAAGAAAGAAAGAAAGAAAGAAAGAAAGAAGGGAAGAGATGGAAAAAACAAAGCAATATTGTTAAGAACTGAACAAAATTTATTATTAATTACTATTATTGACATTGGAAATTAAATTGATAAACCTCTAATGTCCTTCTGTCTCACTCTCCTTTAGAGACTAAAGAAGGGGAGATGATGTTAATGCAGGGTCATGTATGTTAATGTCGGTTACTGTTGTTTATCAGCTCTGCAGAAACGTGATTTCAATCACTAAATGTTTTACAAATAAAAGAACCAACGCTTTAAAATCTTCATTCCTCAAATAATGCAGACTTGGACACGTTATGCAATGGTGTAAATACTGTAGTCACGTTGCTGGGGCGCGTGCGTGTGTGTATATATGCGTGCACACGCGTGTGTACCTGTGGTTGGAGTTACAGGGTTGACTTTGGTCAGGTCATCATAGGTGTGGAGCTCAGCCTCGTTCACTAGAAAAGCTCTGACGTCCCCTTCGAGTGAGTCATTGAGAGACTTTCTACGGGCCTGAATCTGGTCCGTCACTCCGTTTACCTGCAGAGAAAACACACACACACACACACAAATCAAAGTATGGTGACACACTACAGAACAAAGCTTCTCTTACACTGTATAATATTATATCACAGCGTCAGTGGAGGTAAAGCTGCTCCTGGTCTGCTGTGACAAACACAGTTTCCTTCGTTAATAAAGATCGTTACTCATATTTATCACTTCATCTTATTATCTCCATCTATCCAAGGGCTCCTGCATTCTGTGTGAAGAGAAAGATGAGGGAAAGGAGACTCCAAAGATCTCATCCTGTATTGACACACTGCAGACCTGTTGCTGCTCGTCAAAGCTAGAGCAAGACGAGACCAATTATACACCAACCAAGGAATGCAAGCTTGTGTAATCCATCATGAAAAAGCCACACACACAAACACAAGGCATGTGGTATAAACAAAACAGTCTGATCCAGTGTCTTGTGTCCACTTTTCCCAGTTTCCAATGCATCTGAACTAGCTGCTTGTTTGAGGTGTCATGAGAACAAAAGTGGGACAGGCTGGGAGTCCAGGAGAAGTAAATCTGAAGATTGGAGGAGAAAAAAAAAAATATATATATATATATAGTAAACTTGCGTCCACTGTGGCCTCAGATTCTTGCTTTTGGCAGACAGATGTGGAATCCAATATACGTAGTCTTCTGCTGTTGCGGTTTAAACCCCTGAAGGTTCACCATGTTGTGCATTCTGAGATGCTTTTCTGCTCACCACACTTGCAAAGAGTGCTTATTTGAGTTACCAGAGCTTTTGTGCCATCTTGAACAAATCTCACCATTTTCCCATGACCTCTCTCATCAAACAAGGATTTTTTTTTATTTTTTTTTATTTTGCACCATTCTGTGTAAACTCTAGAAAAACACTCAAACCAGCCTCTCTGGCACTGACAACCATGCCACGGTTAATCACAGAGATCAGATTTTGTTCTTCTTTGAGGTTTGATGTGAACATGAACTGAAGCTCTGGATTTGTACCTGCATGATTTTATGCATTGTAATGCTGCCATGCGATTGGTTGATGGGATACTTGCATGAAGGAACCAAGCATGTTCCAAGATCAGTTCAAATTATGAAGTTTGGCCAACCAACCTGTCAAGGTTGGCTCAATCAGCTTTGCCATCTCTGTAATATCACCGTGTTGGTGCGAGTCAATGAAACAGTAAGTGTTCCTGCCTTTTTTTTTTTTTAAGATACATAAAATCATGTTTCGGGGCGGCACGGTGGTGTAGTGGTTAGCGCTGTCGCCTCACAGCAAGAAGGTCCTGGGTTCGAGCCCCGGGGCCGGCGAGGGCCTTTCTGTGCGGAGTTTGCATGTTCTCCCCGTGTCCGCATGGGTTTCCTCCGGGTGCTCCGGTTTCCCCCACAGTCCAAAGACATGCAGGTTAGGTTAACTGGTGACTCTAAATTGACCATAGGTGTGAATGTGAGTGTGAATGGTTGTCTGTGTCTATGTGTCAGCCCTGTGATGACCTGGCGACTTGTCCAGGGTGTACCCCGCCTTTCGCCCATAGTCAGCTGGGATAGGCTCCAGCTTGCCTGCGACCCTGTAGAAGGATAAAGCGGCTAGAGATAATGAGATGAATGAGATGAGAAAATCATGTTTCCACAAGAGCGTAGTCCAGCACTGATGCTGATGTCAAACAGCATTCCAATTCATCCCAAAAGTGTTCAGTCAAGGCTCTGTTCAGACCACTCAAGTTCTTCCACTCCAACCTTGGCAAATCATGACTTCATAGAGCTTGCTTTATGCACAGCGGCATTGTCATGCTGGAACAGCTTTGGGTCGCTTAGTTCCAGTGAAGTTGTTATGTTACAGCATAAAGAGACATCCTATACAAAACTGTGGTAACATTTTAGGGAAGAACCACATACAGGTGTGATGATCACAAACAGGAGTCCACAAATTTTGGGCTGTATGATGTTCATACCCTGACAGGATCATAGCAGTCAGAAGCATTTGTACCCTCAAAGGTACACTTTATGCACCTTTGTTGATGGTGTACGGAAAGAACACTCAGACAAACAGTATCTCGATTTAATGAAGATATCAGGGCCAGAGACTTGAGTCGTAGGTTAATACAATTACCTGCTCTGGATAACTAGCCTCAATCTGCACTTAAGGTGCTCCAGAACTTTTTATTGGATTTGAGGATTAAAAAAAAAAAAAAAGGCGGCAGCAGGTAGCATCGTCGCCGCCTCGTGACAATCTTGAGCTCGGGTTATTTGTTCTGCATGTAATCCCAGTTCTCTCAGGTTCCTCCCACGTGCTGGTAGGTGGATTCTTCTCCTTCGTCCCACAGCCAGCAAGGACTGTAGGAGTACCACTGATGACAGTCCATCATTGGTGTGTCTAGGGCGTTTAAACTTGCCGGAGCCCATCCCTCTGCAAGATTGATCAATGGACAATTTAGAGTAGTCAGTTAGCCCAAATGCATGTCTTTGGACTGTGGGGGGAAACCCACACAGACACGGCAAGAACATGCAAACTCCAGACAGAAAGGCCCCCATCGGTTACTGGGCTTGAACCCAGAACCTTCTTACTGTGAGGCAACAGTGCTAACCAAGCTAAACTGGATGTAGGTGTGGATGTGTGTGTATGGTGCCCAGGGATGGACTGGGATCCCATCCAGGGTGTATTCCTGTGTTCCCAGGACAGGCTATGATCCTGACCAGGATAAAGTGGTTAGAGACAGAGACACACAGAGAGACAGACAGAGACACAGACAGACAGACAGACAAAAAGACAGAGAGAGACACAGACAGAGAGATGTTAACTCTATAAGATGGACTGGGATCCCATCCAAGGTGTATTCCTGTGTTCCCAGGACAGGCTATGATCATGACCAGGATAAAGTGGTTAGAGACACACAGACAGACAGAGAGAGTCACAGACAGACAGAGAGAGTCACAGACAGACAGAGAGAGTCACAGACAGACAGAGAGAGTCACACACAGAGAGACACACAGACAGAGAGAGACAGACACACACAGAAAGACAGAGAGAGACACAGACAGAGAGAGACACAGACAGAGATGTTAACTCTAAGATGGACTGGGATCCCATCCAGGGTGTATTCCTGTGTTCCCAGGACAGGCTATGATCCTGACCAGGATAAAGTGGTTAGAGACACACAGACAGACAGACAGACAGACAGACAGGGAGAGAGAGAGAGAGAGACACAGAGAGAGAGAGAGACAGACAGACAGGGAGAGAGAGAGAGAGACACAGAGAGAGAGAGAGACAGACAGACAGGGAGAGAGAGAGACACAGAGAGAGAGAGACAGACAGACAGGGAGAGAGAGAGACACAGAGAGAGAGAGACAGACAGACAGGGAGAGAGAGAGACACAGAGAGAGAGAGACAGAGAGAGACAGACACAGAGAGAGAGAGACAGACAGACAGAGAGAGAGACACAGAGAGACAGACAGACAGAGAGAGAGACAGAGAGACAGACACACACAGACAGACAGAGAGAGAGAGAGAGAGACACAGACAGACAGAGAGAGACACAGACAGAGAGATGTTAACTCTATAAGATGGACTGGGATCCCATCCAGGGTGTATTCCTGTGTTCCCAGGACAGGCTATGATCATGACCAGGATAAAGTGGTTAGAGACACACAGACAGACAGACAGACAGACAGAGAGAGAGAGAGACACAGAGAGAGAGAGAGAGAGAGAGAGAGAGAGAGACAGACAGACAGACAGAGAGAGACAGACAGACAGACAGAGAGAGACAGACAGACAGACAGACAAACAGAGAGAGAGACAGAGAGACAAACACACACAGAAAGACAGACACACACAGAAAGACAGAGAGAGACACAGACAGAGAGATGTTAACTCTATAAGATGGACTGGGATCCCATCCAGGGTGTATTCCTGTGTTCCCAGGACAGGCTATGATCCTGACCAGGATAAAGTGGTTAAGGAAGGAAGGAGGGAGGGAGGGAGGGAGGGTAGGTAGATGTTAACTCTCAGATGGACAACAGAATACATTTTTTTAAATCAGGTGATCTGTTAAACATTTAGAATGCCAGCTATCCATGAGGACAGTAGTGCAGCAGTGTCCCCTACCTCCCCAGGTCGCCTTGTTCTTCCACCTTGTTCAAAACTCTCGGATTCCCCATCTGCTCTGTCTCCACACACGTTTTCAGTCCTGAATAAAAGTTTCTGCTTGACATTTGCCATAATACAAAAAACCCAGAACTGTCCAGAAAGCCTGTTTTCAGCGGTTCCGAGTCTCAAAGCCCCGCCATTAACAAACCGCTTTTCGACTTTCCTTCTTCTGAGTCACCAAATTCCACAGTGAAGGACAAATTTTCTTCTCCTCCTCCTTCACCACCGCTCTGAACTCAAAGCTGCTCCTACACCATTCCGACAAATCCCGCCTCCAGCTCTACGGCGGATCTAATTGGTTACACGTGATCAAGACCACGCCTTCTGTTCGGTTTAAATCAAGGTGGTCAGGTATTATCCAATCATTTCACACGAGGCGTGACTTAAAACTGGGAAAATGAATAATTAATAAGCATAGCAGACATGCTCTAAGAACAATCTATACAGGTCTGATTAGGTCTGTGCTTGACTATGGAAGCGTAATATATGGGTCTGCAGCCAAAACACTGGAATAAGTTGGATGTGATCCAAAATCAAGCGTTAAGGTTATACTGTGGTGCTGTTAAAACTACTCCAGTGACAGCTATCCAGGTGGAGATGGGAGAAATGTAATGCCTTTACACTGACTTTGTTTCATTTATTATAGCTGACTGATTACTGTTTATCCATCCATCCATCCATCGTCTGTAGCCGCTTATCCTGTTCTACAGGGTCGTGGGCAAGCTGGAGCCTATCCCAACTGACTATGGGTGAGAGGCGGGGTACACCCTGGACAAGTCACCAGGTTATCGCAGGGCTAATACAGAGACACAGACAACCATTCACACTCACATTCACACCTACGGTCAATTTAGAGTCACCAGTTAACCTAACCTGCATGCCTTTGGACTGTGGGGGAAACCGGAGGAAACCCATGTGGACAGCATGCAAACTCCAAACAGAAAGGTCCTCGTTGGCCACTGGGCTCGAACCCAGGACCTTCTTGCTGCACCACCGTGCCGCCCCATCAGCTCATGTTCGACTCAATTTCATGGAATAACTGTTAAATATATACAGTACTCTGCAAAAGTCTCAGCCCCCCCCCCCCCCCTTTTTCATACAAACTTTGTTATTGATTTCTATTTTATGACTTCTACATTAGGGCGGCACGGTGGTGTAGTGGTTAGTGCTGTCGCCTCACAGCAAGAAGGTCCGGGTTCGAGCCCCATGGCCGGCGAGGGCCTTTCTGTGTGGAGTTTGCATGTTCTCCCCGTGTCCATGTGGGTTTCCTCCGGGTGCTCCGGTTTCCCCCCACAGTCCAAAGACATGCAGGTTAGGTTAACTGGTGACTCTAAATTGAGCGTAGGTGTGAATGTGAGTGTGAATGGTTGTCTGTGTCTATGTGTCAGCCCTGTGATGACCTGGCGACTTGTCCAGGGTGTACCCCACCTTTCGCCCATAGTCAGCTGGGATAGGCTCCAGCTTGCCTGCGACCCTGTAGAACAGGATAAAGCGGCTAGAGATAATGAGATGAGACTGCTACATTATCAAGTCAGTACAAAAAAATTTTATGGTTCCAAACGTTCGTTTTCCAGCACAAAACTAAATGTAACAGGGAAAAAAAATGTTTGTATCTGAGCAGCATATTACATACAGTAAGAGAGCACTTTTCAGATGAAAAAAGAAAACATAATGAAGGCTGCTGGGTTTTGGTGCAAAATGAAGAAGCGAGTGTGACAGTCAAAGTGTCCAGAAGAACTGGGGCTGGTTCTGGAAGATGCTCAGTAAAACCTACAGCTCATTTCCGCATAAAACTGCACTCATTGGACCTGAGACTACTATCTCACACCAATGTAATTTCATTATTTTTTTAAGCCATTTTTGTTCTACAGCATTTCTTTAATCAGTTATAGTGCAAAAGTAATGACACAAGTAGTATGAGTAATGACTGAATGAAAAATAATCTGCAAACTATATTGTCAATACAGTCATATATTATATTTTTTTTAATACGAAATAGTTTTTCTTCTCATCCAAATGAAGGTTTGAATAATTGCCTGGTAGGTGTAATAAGTTGGATAAGTGTGACAAACGTCACGAGCAAGCCCCGCCCACTATGTGACGTAGTACACAGGAACGCCCCCTAGAGGCGCAGACAGGAAGAATGCGGAAATGTGAGGAAAACACTTGGAATAGGTGGAAAAATGATGAGATAGTGGATTATTTGTGCAGCAAACGTGCATATTTTAAAAAAATGATAATTAATTCGTGAATCTTGATACATTTTTTGTCCAATTTGCAGCTTATTTAGTCTGGACTTGACCTGTCAGGCCGGTTAGTGCTGATTAGATGGAACTAAGTCAAGAGTAAAATCATCAGAAACAGAAGACCAGTCAGTACATCTGCACACATCTGTATTAAAGGTAGGTTCGTATCACCATCTTGTGTGGTCCATTTTGTTTCAGTTCATAGTAAGTTAGCTGTAATCAGATGTTCAGTGTTTTTAATGGATAAATCTGTGTGATTGCACAAATTAAAGGAACACTTCATCCTGAAAAACATTAAATATGTTTATAATGAAGAAGAAGAAGCCTTTATTTGTCACATGCACATTCAAGCACAGTGAAATTCGTCCTCTGCATTTAACCCTTCTGAAGCAATGAGCGCACACATGTACCCAGAGCGGTGAGCAGCTATGCTACAGCACCCAGGGAGCAGTTAGGAGTTAGGTGCCTTGCTCAAGGACACTTCAGCCCAAGGCCACCCCATGTTAACCGAACCACATGTCTTCGAACTGTGGGGGAAACCGGAGTAGGGCTCGACGTTAACTTTTAACCCACTTGCGCCTTAATTTCCACTTGCCCCCTATTTTGCAGGTTTTTAGGAAAACCATAGAATAGTTGTGAATTGCAACATAAAATCAAGATCACACATTGAAGAAGAAACCTTTATTCATCACATGCACACTTCAAGCACAGTGAAATTCATCCTCTGCATTTAACCCATCTGAAGCAGTGAACACACATGCACACCCAGAGCAGTGGGCAGCCACACCAGAGCGCCCGGGGAGCAGTCAGGGGTTCGGTACCTTGCTCAAGGGCACCTCAGCCCAAGGCCGCCCCATGTCAACCTAACTGCATGTCTTTGAATTGTGGGGGAAACCTAGGGTGACCAGATTTCCCTAGTCTGAAACCGGGACACTTTTGCGCACGACCATGCTCGTGCACGCACACCTTTTTTTTACGTAAACGTGACACTCTGAGAGGTGCTCTTATCATTTTGTTGAAGCTCATATTTATCAACATCTCACATGAAATAAAACAAACAGGCATTTCGTTATCTAGTAGCATAGTGGTATACAGATCAGTTAAATTATGGTCAGACAACAGATTTTGTAATGGCTGAGAATAGGCCAGGCTATGTCCATAGGCCAAATTTAAACTGATTTATTTCACCTGTTTGTGAGAACACCAAGAAGAATGCATATGCACATGTAGGCTGTATCTCTAAAATTGTACGCGTTATAGCATGAACTTAAAAAGTAGATATGTGACCTCAACATAGCCTAGGTCAGAATCAACCTTACTAACCATTCCCCACAACTGAATGAATAAAGCAAGATGTGAACAAAAGTGAACACTTTAATGGAAGGTGCAACAAGCTGTTCAACACAGTAATATGGCCAAACTGTCAGAATGGTATGTTAAACAGAAACAAAAAAGAGACAAGTGATTTGAGAATATATACTACGGAAGCCGAGAGAGGCCCTTCATATAATCCATTTTTTTATTCACCTTGTTATCCCGAGATAACCACATAATTAATTCAGGATCTCGAGAAAACAACACAACTAATTCGAGATCTCGAGAAAACAAAACTGTTATTTCGAGATCTTGAGAAAACAAAACAATTATTTCATGATCTCGAGTAAACAGCTGAGAAATGGTTCATTCAGGTACGCCAAGAGACTTGTGATATGCTGACTTTGGGGCTATTTCTCATTCTGTATAGATGCAACTTTGGTCATTAGAATGTCTGGAATAATCGATCACCTAATAAGGCAATATTTTGATCAGGAGTTGACACAGGGAGAGATTGCATTAAGTCTTTTAATAAGGGATCATTTCAAAATTAGTCCGCGGCACCTCCGCAGAAGACTGGCCCGGCTTTGTCTCTACCGACTGAGATACAGTGATCCAGCTGAGATCATGAAATAATTGTTTTGTTTTCTCGAGATTTCGAATTAGTTGTGTTGTTTTCTCGAGATCCTGAATTAATTATGTCGTTATCTCGGGATAACAAGGTGAATAAAAAAAGATTATATGAAGGGCCTCTCTCGGCTTCCGTAAATATCCACTCAAACAAAACAGCAGTAAAGGAGGAGAGGGGCGACAGCCCGAGGAAAGCCCCCACAGGAGCGCACAGCATTTGCAACATAGGCTACCCAACTCAGTACAAGAACAAAGCACTTACAGTGTGTGCAGTAGGCTTCGTGCGCATTGTTCTGCACCTCTCGGAGGAAGGGGTAGGTGCCCTGTAAATCTTTGGAAAAGGTACATTTTCTTTTCGGCATAATTGCTGCGGCATTACTGCTGCTAGATGCTAGACAAAGAACATTCGCGCCAGTTAATGTTTATTTTATTGTTGCATGGCAACACGTACTGTTGTCTGGAATAATGTGGCTAAATAAAAACCCATGCCACAGGGCCAGGGGGCAGTAACCTGGAAAGTTTGCGATTCCTGTCAATTCATCAAACTAGTAAATGCAGACATTTCTCCGCTAATGATTCCCTCGCTGCTCAGTTGCAAACGGCGAAAACCGGGACATATCCATGTCCCGACAGACTTTTGTCGGGACTCGGGACACACAACCCCAAATCGGGACTGTCCCGGTAAAACCGGGATGTCTGGTCACCCTAGGGAAACCGGAGCACCCGGAGGAAACCCACGCAGACACGGGGAGAACATGCAAACTCTACACAGAAAGGCCCTCGCCGGCTGCTGGGTTTGAACCTGGAACCTTCTTGCTGTGAGGCGACTGTGCTAACCACTACACCACCGTGCCGCCCATTGAGTTGAAGTTTGGTTACTGATTAAGTTTATTTGTTCGTTACGTTTTACTTTTAACGGACAATAACAATCTCATCTCATCTCATTATCTCTAGCCGCTTTATCCTGTTCTACAGGGTCGCAGGCAAGCTGGAGCCTATCCCAGCTGACTACGGGCGAAAGGCGGGGTACACCCTGGACAAGTCGCCAGGTCATCACAGGGCTGACACATAGACACAGACAACCATTCACACTCACATTCACACCTACGGTCAATTTAGAGCCACCAGTTAACCTAACCTGCATGTCTTTGGACTGTGGGGGAAACCGGAGCACCCGGAGGAAACCCACGCGGACACGGGGAGAACATGCAAACTCCGCACAGAAAGGCCCTTGCCGGCCACGGGGCTTGAACCTGGGCCTTCTCGCTGTGAGGCGACAGCGCTAACCACTACACCACCGTGCCGCCGACAATAACAGTTTTATCCAAAATAGTTTTTCCTGCCTTAATCAATTTATTTCCATTTCACATGCATGCAGCTGTTGTAAAGTTCAGTGTGTTTGTGTAGAACTCTTTCAGACTGTAGGTTCATGACTCGATAATGTAGAAATCATAAAATAGAAATCTATAACAAAGTTTGTATGAAGAAAACAATAAGGTGCCAAGACTTTTGAACAGTATTGTGTTTGAGAATATTTATATATCTTTTTTTTTGTTACAGTATATCATCCACCTCTAGGTTTAAAAAAAAAACTGCTGCGTCATGACAGACAGGATAATGTTTGAGCTTAAAATTATTGTTTAGTGTGTAGCTTGAGGGTGTTTTATACAGACCTGCCAACCTGTCACTGAATCAGTGCAGCCGGTCTGTCATGATGCAGCACGTTTTTTTGTTTTTTTTTACCTAGAGGTGGATGATATAACAAAAAAAAAGCTATATAAATTTTTGCACAGGACTGTGTTCCTCTGATAACAGAAACAAAGCTCCAGCTCTCAAGATTCTTAAGCAAACTCTTCCATACATACTCCCTTCCGACTTTCTGTTTTTGTAAAATACATTTTAAATACAATCGTGGAGTTCTCAGGCTTAGTTCCTCTCTTCGTCTTCTTTAACCACTCATTTCCTCGTTGTTCTTGAAACATTTGCTTCTATTTGTTAACATTTTTCTTGATAGCAGGGAGACGGTAATGCCTTTTATCTATTTCTCTGTTTGAACAAGCAAAAAACAGCGCAAAAATTAACCGTATTGAAGACAGATTGCATGAAAGACGGTGTCCGTCTGACCCCAGCTGTAATTATCATGTGATGCGTGGCATCATGCACAAGGGGTCTATAAACAGTACGCGTACCATACTACACCAGCGGGGGGATATAAAATAACTTGCAGAGCAGTAAATGAAACCGAGACTAAGAAAACAGCCAAGACATAATGGTGGATACGTAGTAAGGGACGCTTTTAGGAACTGAAATAAAAGATCAAAAAGCCTAATTTTTGTGGTGCTAGTTCGTAATACAGTATATGCTCATTCCAACTTGCCCGGTCAGGCATATCGGGGACATATCCCACTTGCCCGAATACATGTTTCACTTGCCCCAGGCAATCGGGCAGTCCTTAATGTCGAGCCCTGCGGAGCACCCAGTGGAAACCCATGCAGACACGGAGAGATCATGCAAACTCCACACAGAAAGGCCCCCATCAGCTGCTGGGCTCGAACCCAGAACCTTCTTGCTGTGAGGCAACAGTGCTAACCACTACACCATGTGTTTAGTAGTTCTGGTTAAAATCCGTGGCTTGTTGCTGCATTTATATTATCTCTGTCAGAAGTTAGCAGGGGCGGCACGGTGGTGTAGTGGTTAGCGCTGTCGCCTCACAGCAAGAAGGTCCGGGTTCGAGCCCCGTGGCCGGCGAGGGCCTTTCTGTGTGGAGTTTGTATGTTCTTCCCGTGTCCGCGTGGGTTTCCTCCGGGTGCTCCGGTTTCCCCCACAGTCCAAAGACATGCAGGTTAGGTTAACTGGTGACTCTAAATTGACCGTAGGTGTGAATGTGAGTATGAATGGTTGTCTGTGTCTATGTGTCAGCCCTGTGATGACCTGGCGACTTGTCCAGGGTGTACCCCGCCTTTCGCCCGTAGTCAGCTGGGATAGGCTCCAGCTTACCTGCGACCCTGTAGGACAGGATAAAGCGGCTACAGATAATGAGATGAGATGAGAAGTTAGCAGTTGTGCTGCTGTGATGTCACAAGGGAATCATTATTAGGGCAGTTAAAATGTAGTTCAATGGAATAAGATTCAAGAGAATTGCAGCGGAGACTTGACTCGGCTAGGCAGTGATCCATGAGATGATGTATTAGCGTAAACGTTGAAGAGCTGGATGTTGCGCTGTCTGAGCGGAGTGTACAGGTACGGCGAGATAGCTGAACACATGAAAGCTAGGTTTAGACTGGGTGATTAAAGCTCTCTTAAGATTGCTCATGCTGTATGATGTGATCCCAATAAAACCTTGGCCAAATTCTGTTACAGACTGTGATAACATCTCTTCTCAATTTCAGATTATACAGTGAAGATCGTGAAACGACAGACCTGGGAATTTTCTATGAAAGAAAATTTTTACATAATGCTCACGCTGTCAATCCGGACTCGTGCAGAAAACGTGGTTACAGAAACAAACCTTGTTCAAAGTGAACTTGAAGGAATGAGAATATTTTTCTGTCCATTAGCATGTTTAGTTTACATTTTATATTGTATTTGTAGCTAGCTCATGAATTTTGCGCAGTTCTACAGTGGATATAAAAAGTATACACACCCTGTTAAAAGGGTGTGCACACTCTTAAACTAATACTTTGTTGAAGCACCTTTTGATTTCATTACAGCATTCAGTCTTTTTGGGTCGGAGTCGATCAGCCTGCCACATCTAGACTTGGCAATATTTGCCCACTCTTCCTTGCAAAAGCGCTCCAAATCTGTCAGATTGCGAGGGCATCTCTTGTGCACAGCCCTCTTCAGGTCACCCTGAATTGTCAGATTTTCAATTGGATTTAGGTCTGGGCTCTGACTGGGCCATTCCAAAACTTTAATTTTCTTCTGGTGAAGCCTAGACTGGTTAACACCAGACCATATCACAAGTGAAATATGGTCTGGAATCCGCCTACTGAATTTCTCGTAGGGGAGGTGTAGTTTACGATTGTCAACGGCCGTTTATTGGACATTGCGAATGTCTATCATTTGGCGTATACGTAGCCCATGGCCAATCATGGCAGTTGTACCCGGTGACGTAGTTAGAGCGACGAAGAGGCGAAGAAGAGAAGGAAAGAGAAAGAGAAGGCAAAACAAAAATAGGAAAACTATGGCACCGAACGATTACTGCCGTTTGTGCAAGACAAAAAAAAAGCTTGATCGAAAGTTTGGTTCGTATCGCTCACCGCCATGTTAAATGTGATCCGTAAACAGTCCCAAATAAACTACAAGCTTCCGTTTGTCGAGTAGTACGCGTCACCGTCTTTCCACCCCTCCCCACTCTCTGATTGGCTCCCTAACTCAGGCGAGCCTTTAGACCATAGTTTCCATGCTGTCTTTTCAGATCGGAATGATTGTGCAAAGCAGCATGGGATTTCCCAGGCTAGGTGAAGCCATTCTTTTGTTGATTTCAGTGTATGTTTGGGGTCATTGTCGTGCTGAAAGATGAAATTCCTCTTCATCTTCAGCTTTCTAGCAGACACCTGAAGGTTTTGGGCCAAAATTGACTGGTATTTAGAACTGTTCATACGGTAATTCCCTCCACCTTGAATAAAGCCCCTGTTCCAGCTGAAGAAAAACAACCCCAAAACATGATGCTGCCACCACCATGCTTCACCGTGGGTATGGTGTTCTTTTGGTGATGTGCAGCGTTGTTTTTGCGCCAAACATACCTTTTGGAATTGTGGCCAAAAAGTTCAACCTTGGTTTCATCAGACCATAACACATTTTCCCACATGCTTTTGGGAGAGCTGATGTTTTTTTTTTTTTTGTAAAATTTAGCCGGGCCTGGATGTTTTTCTTTGACCCTACCTCATAGTCCAGACATATGGAGAATACGGGAGATTGTTGTCACATGTAGTGCACAACCAGTACTTGCCAGAAATCCCTGCAGCTCCTTCGGTGTTGCTGTAGGCCTCTCGGCAGCCTCCCTGACCAGTTTTCGTCTTGTCTTTTCATCAATTTTGGAGGGACGTCCAGTTCTCAGTAATGTCTCTGTTGTCCCATATTTTCTCCATTTCTTGATGACGGTCTTCACTGTGCTCCATGGTATATCTAATGCTGTGGAAAATTTTTTGTACCCTTCTCCTGACTGATACCTTTCAACAATGAGATCCCTTTGATGCTTTGTAAGATCTCTGCGAACCCTGGCTTTTGCTGGAGGATGCAACTGAGTAAATGTCAGGAAAATTCTTCTTCTTCTTCTTCAAGGTTTTATGGTGGTTGGCAAACCAACTTAAAGGTGCATTACCACCACCGACTGGGCTGGACTGTGGAACAGGAGATATGGGGGGGGACTTGTATTCTTTTAGCTAATTTAGGAAAATCCTACTAGGACAGCTGAACTTTATTTGCGGTTAATCAGAGTCATTGTAAAGCCTAGGTCACAACTGGACGTACGATTTTTTGGTCGTGCGATTTTTGGCGTTTCCCAAATCGCTGCGTTTTTTTTGTTCGTGGAGAAAGACGCACGGTGGCCGTAAGTTTGTCTTGCAACCTGAAAAAAAACGTAAGCGCCCGTAGAGTTTGTTTGACATGACAAAGAACCTCTGCGGCCGGTCTGCGGCCAGTCTACGGCTCGAAAATCAGCACGTCACACGCGCGCCCTCCGTGCGTTTCACGCGCGCCCTCCGTGCATTTCACGCGCGCCCTCAGTGCGTTTCTTGCATTTTTTGCACGTAGACCGGCCGTAGGAGCACGTACGGCCGGTTGTGACCAAGGCTTAATGGATGGCAGGTGTGAACCCAAAAAGACTGAATGCTGTAATTAAATCAAAAGGTGCTTCAACAAAGTATTAGTTTAAGGGTGTGCACACTTATGCAACCAGCTTCTTGTACGTTTTTTATTTTTTATGTTTTTCCCCGGGGCGGCACGGTGGTGTAGTGGTTAGCGCTGTCGCTTCACAGCAAGAAGGTCCAGGTTCGAGCCCCGGGGCCGGCGAGGGCCTTGCTGTGTGGAGTTTGCATGTTCTCCCCGTGTCCGCGTGGGTTTCCTCCGGATGCTCCGGTTTCCCCCACAGTCCAAAGACATGCAGGTTAGGTTAACTGGTGACTCTAAATTGACCGTAGGTGTGAATGTGAGTGTGAATGGTTGTCTGTGTCTATGTGTCAGCCCTGTGATGACCTGGCGACTTGTCCAGGGTGTACCCCGCCTTTCGCCCGTAGTCAGCTGGGATAGGCTCCAGCTTGCCTGCAACCCTGTAGAAGGATAAAGCGGCTGGAGATAATGAGATGAGATGAGATGTTTTCCCCCTCACAGATTTGTTTGTTTTTCAATTGAATTGTACAGGTTATAGGTAACGTTAAAGGTGGGAAAAGTTTTGAAATTATTTATCGTGGTCTCATTTTTTTTTTACATCAGAAAAACCTATCATTTTAACAGGGTGTATATACTTTTTATATCCACTGTATGTTGCAAATTTAGCAGTGATCATACTCTGATCATCTTTTCGAGTGTGACAAGTCTCATCTCATTATCTGTAGCCGCTTTATCCTTCTACAGGGTCGCAGGCAAGCTGGAGCCTATCCCAGCTGACTATGGGCGAAAGGCGGGGTACACCCTGGACAAGTCGCCAGGTCATCACAGGGCTGACACATAGACACAGACAACCATTCACACTCACATTCACACCTACGGTCGATTTAGAGTCACCAGTTAACCTAACCTGCATGTCTTTGGACTGTGGGGGAAACCGGAGCACCCGGAGGAAACCCACGCGGACACGGGGAGAACATGCAAACTCCGCACAGAAAGGCCCTCGCCGGCCACGGGGCTCGAACCCAGGACTTTCTTGCTGTGAGGCGACAGCGCTAACCACTACACCACCATGCCGCCAGTGTGACAAGTAATAATCTTAAAATGCTGCTGAAATTACAGTCTAAAACTGGCTTTGTAGCTGCCCCCAACTAACCACCTTGCATGCTTGTCTATATTTCACACACACACACACACACACACACACACACACACACACACACAAATTCCTTACATGATCATATAAAACGTCATTTTTCGTCAACAGAACAATGATTAAGGTCAGATACACAAATAGAGCTATTTAAACTTCACTTTTACCAACAAACAGTTGTATCATTATGAGAAATGTTATTCGTTTTTCTGCTTTATGCAATGTACAGTATGGTGTTGTTGTCATCTTTCATACAGTGACTTCTTTCTCTTAGGCAATGGATGAAGCCGAAATTAAAGTCGCCTTCGTGAGCAACCTCAACGGCACGACGCTGACTGAAGTATCTCTCGGATGCTTCCTCGCCCCTCTCTGTTTTATCAGCCGAGGCTTGTTCATCCTTATGTTTCACCTAAATAAAGGTGTTCTCCCACTAAGCAGTAGCGCTCACCTGCTTTTGGATTTCGCTCTGCTCATCACGCCGCTGGTCCTCTCATGCACTATCCTGAGTGATATCCTTCATTGGGTTATAATAGTCATCACTGTCGCTGATGTTTGCGCAATTTCTCTGTTGTACTCAAATAAGAATAAAAGACCTGCCAGTTATCGGAGTTTGATTGACAGCTTTGAACACAGTCATGTTGAGTCCAAAGTGGTGCCTTTTGTGACTGCGTTCAGGGTGCTGGTCAACGTCAAGACAGCTATCAGCATCCTTGCTGTAGATTTTAGTGTTTTTCCAAGACGATACGCCAAAACGGAGACATACGGGACAGGGGTTATGGACTTCGGAGTGGGCGCTTATGTTATGGCTAATGCAATGGTGTGTCCTGAAGCTAGAGGGAAAAAAGTACAGGGCTCAAAACTGAGCCATTTGGCGAAGCAGCTTTTCTCTGTCTGGCCCCTGGTCGTGCTCGGATTTGTGAGGCTGGCGAGCGTGAAATCATCAGGCTATCATGAACATGTCACTGAATACGGACTGCACTGGAACTTCTTTTTCACTTTAGCCATAGTGAGAGTGGTGGCGTCGGCTATACTCGCCATGTTTCCCATCAACATCTCCTGGCTCTTGTCTTTGCTGATCAGTGGAGCTTACCAAGTCGTCTTAGAGACAACAGATCTGAAACGGTTTCTCACTCAGAACGCTGAGCGCAGTAGCTTCGTGCAAGCCAATAAAGAAGGAATATTCTCTGTAGTGGGTTACGTTGCTGTTTACATGGCCGGTGTTCAGGTTGGTGTCTATCTAATGCAGACTAGAACTCTGGTCAAAGACTGGATACGAGTTCTCTGGAAGCTTCTCCTTGGAAGCTTTGGGCTGTGGGTTGCTTTACACGCCTGTCAGACGCACATCGAGCCGGTTTCACGTCGCATGGCCAATCTGCCGTTCTGTCTATGGACCATAGCACAGTCCTTGTTTTTTCTTTCCTGTTTGGGCCTAGCTGATATTGCATTGCTTTTTGCCAAAGTGGTGTCCAATTTCTCTGCTGTGTCAGCCTCCTGGAATCCACGTCGACATTCGGAAACGGAACAGAAAATACGGAGCAAACTGGACGCTTTGTGTCTGATTCAGTCTGTGAGCAGGAATCAGTTGCTGTTTTTCCTGCTCGCGAATGTAATGACTGGATTAACAAACATCCTCGTAGACACTTTGAAAAGCAACGACTTCTTTGCGGTTTGTGTTTTGCTCTCTTACATGTTCATAAACAGCTTAATTATATTCATTTTACATGTCAATAATATTACAATTAAATTTTGGTAATTTTTTTTTCTCCTTGGTTTAATCAGTTTAATCAGTAATCGCTGCTGTGGAGATATTATTTGAACAAGATTGTAGGTTATAATTCGGACCAATCTGTTATGTATTTATTACTTTGTGATATCAAATAAAAGAAACTTTGTGAGCTCATACAGTGCCTGTTTTAATACTAATAAGGAAGATGCAACCTGCTGTTATAAAATTGCTGTATGTAAACATTAACGGTAATGGTAGGATTAGGATTCTCATCTCATCTCATTATCTCTAGCCGCTTTATCGCTCTACAGGGTCGCAGGCAAGCTGGAGCCTATCCCAGCTGACTATGGGCGAAAGGCGGGGTACACCCTGGACAAGTCGCCAGGTCATCACAGGGCTGACACATAGACACAGACAACCATTCACACTCACATTCACACCTACGCTCAATTTAGAGTCACCAGTTAACCTAACCTGCATGTCTTTGGACTGTGGGGGAAACCGGAGCACCCGGAGGAAACCCACGCGGACACGGGGAGAACATGCAAACTCCACACAGAAAGGCCCTCGCCGGCCCCGGGGCTCGAACCTGGACCTTCTTGCTGTGAGGCGACAGCGCTAACCACTACACCACCGTGCCGCCCAGGATTAGGATTGTTTTTTAAATTAAATTGAGCTACTGGAGTACAAACTGCTGAAAGAGTTAATGCTGACACCTTTTTGTTTCAGTTAGCATAAACTTTCTCAGCAGTTTGTGCTACAGTAGCTCTTCTGTGGGATCGGACCATCCTTTTGTGCCCCATGCGAATCAGTAAGTCTTCGACACCCATGACCCTGTCGCTGGGTCACCGGTTCTCCTTCCTTGGAGCACTTTTGGTAGATACTAACCACTGCATACCGGGAGCACCCCATGAGATGTACCATTTTGTTGATGCTCAAACCCAGTCATCTTGACATCACAATTTGGCCCTTGTCAAAGTCGCTCAGATCCTTACGCTTGCCCATTTTTCCTGCTTCCAACACATCAACTTCAAGAACTGACTGTTCTCTGGCTGCCTAATATATCCCACCCTTTTACAGGTGCCACTGTAACAACATAATCAATGTTATTTACTGTACTTCACTTGTCAGTGGTCATAATGTCATGGCTGATCGGTGTGTGTATGTGTGTGTGTGTCATTATATAGCCATATTCACTGGATATAAGCAATCGCGCAGTCTGATTGGCTACTCTACTACAAGGCTATCAGCTCATATACCATGAGTAGAGAAAAACAAAATGGTGGAGCGTGCTGCTGAACCAACCGAGGACGAAATAAAAACTCTACTCGAAAACAAAACCCCCCAAAAATACAAAAAAGCAACAAAATATGGAATAAAAGTATTTGATGGTAAGAACATATCTTTTTTCCTATTATTATTATTATTATTATTATTATTATAGCATTTTTCACAAATTTCTACTGTCATTTCACCAGTTTGTTTACATTCTTCATCTTTAAGCATGAAAATTTGTTGAATTTTTTTAGACTGGTTCAAAAGCTCAAAGAAGTTTGAAAATTACAGAATTGATATGTCCAAGGGGCGGCACGGTGGTGTAGTGGTTAGCGCTGTCGCCTCACAGCAAGAAGGTCCTGGGTTCGAGCCCCGGGGCCGGCGAGGGCCTTTCTGTGTGGAGTTTGCATGTTCTCCCCGTGTCCGCGTGGGTTTCCTCCGGGTGCTCCGGTTTCCCCCACAGTCCAAAGACATGCAGGTTAGGTTAACTGGTGACTCTAAATTGAGCGTAGGTGTGAATGTGAGTGTGAATGGTTGTCTGTGTCTATGTGTCAGCCCTGTGATGACCTGGCGACTTGTCCAGGGTGTACCCCGCCTTTCGCCCGTAGTCAGCTGGGATAGGCTCCAGCTTGCCTGCGACCCTGTAGAAGGATAAAGCGGCTAGAGATAATGAGATGAGATGAGATATGTCCAAGGAAGAATCAAATACATGTCTAAAGCTATTCTATACTTCGGCAAGGCAGCACTTTCTACAGAAAAAACAACACTAAGGTCAATTCATGAAGCCATCGATAGGTTTTTAAGAAGTCCACCAAAGCAGAAATGATTTTGTTGGATGTTTTGTATAAAGTTTTTATTTATTGAATTTGCAAAAATAAAAAGGCTGTGTTTCTCAAAATCCAGTGAACGTGGCGATATGTATACGTGTGTTTTTTCCCAGATGTGTAATGAGCAATAATAATAAGCCAGCAATGCAAAAAGTCTAATACTTTAATAAGCGGTTCCTCCATTATTTATTTATTTATCTATCAATCAATCCAGCCATCCATTCATTTATTTATTTTTTACTGACCTCAGCCCCGCCCACTTGGTTTTTGTTGTATGGTGAAGATCAGATTTCCCCCCAGAGTTTCTGTGTGCTCCAGCTAAACCATAGACGCGAGTACATCTGCTATAATTATTCTAAAACTTAATTAATATTCAAATCTCAATCAAATGTGATTAACAGTTTTAAATATTTCCCTGTCCCAGATGCATTTTATACCCAAATCTGGTATACTAATATATATATATATATATATATATATATATATAAGGTCCTGGGTTCGAGCCCCGTGGCCGGCGAGGGCCTTTCTGTGTGGAGTTTGCATGTTCTCCCCGTGTCCGCGTGGGTTTCCTCCGGGTGCTCCGGTTTCCCCCACAGTCCAAAGACGTGCAGGTTAGGTTAACTGGTGACTCTAAATTGACCGTAGGTGTGAATGTGAGTGTGAATGGTTGTTTGTCTCTGTGTGTCAGCCCTGCAATAACCTGGCAACTTGTCCAGGGTGTACCCCACCTCTCACCCATAGTCAGCTGGGATAGGCTCCAGCTTGCTTGCGACCCTGTACAGGATCAGCAGTTATGGATAATGGATGGATATTAATTTTTAATATTAAGCAAAAAGATCCAGTTTTTATTACTTACAGTTATAGCAAGAATATGTCTACTAATCAAGATGAATAACAGACTACAGGGGGAAATCAAATGATGTGTATATAGAAGTAGTATTCATGTATCTCAGGTTTCGTATATTTCATATGTGCATGATATTTTTTTTCTCTTGCATGATCTTAAACAGGAATCATCACATACACGTGCAAACATTTGGTACCTTTTTTGACTGAGGTGCCTTTTGTTTCAATCTGTATACCCTTCTGTTAAGACCGTGTCGTGTCTTAATGTGAGTGTAATAACAATTTGGCATTCAACTGTTTGTGCTGCCGCATGTTACTCTCACGGTATTAACGATTACAGAAGAGACACGGCGAGTTTGTTTTTAAGGGCAGCCAATGCACTTGACTTAACAAGTCATAATTATGAGATAGTCTTAATTACAAAATAGACAGGATTTTATGTCATGAGATAGTATCTCATGATTTTGACATGCTAAGTCATTATTATGGTGGTGTAGTGGTTAGCACTGTCGCCTCACAGCAAGAAGGTCCTGGGTTCGAGCCTGGCGGCCGGTGAGGGCCTTTCTGTGTGGAGTTTGCATGTTCTCCCCATGTCTGTGTGGGTTTCCTCCCACAGTCCAAAGATATGCAGGTTAGGTTAATTGGTGGCTCTAAATTGACCATGAATGTGAATGGTTGTTTGTGTCTCTGTGTGTGTCATCCCTGCGATGAGCTGGCGACTTGTCCAGGGTTTACCCTGCTTCTCGCTCATGGTCAGTTGGGATAGGCTCCAGCTTGCCCCCCCTCCCCCACGACCCTGCATGGGGTAAGTGGTTACAGATAAAACAAACAGTGGTGTAGTGGTTAGCACTCTCACCTCACAGCAAGAAGGTCCTGGGTTCGAGCCCAGCGGCCGGCAACGGCCTTTCTGTATGGAGTTTGCATGTTTTCCCTGTGTCTGCGTGGATTTCCTCCCACAGTCCAAAGACATGTAGGTTAGGTTAACTGGTGGCTAAACTGACCGTAGGTGTGAATGTGAGTGTGAATGGTTGTTTGTCTCTGTGGGTCAGCCCTGCAATAAGTTGAAGTTAAAAAGAGGACGGGTCCTACAATAAGACGATGATCCAAAACACACCTCAAAATCTACAATGGAGTACCTCAAGAGGCACAAGCTGAAGGTTTTGCCGTGGCCCTCACAGTCCCCTGACCTAAACATCATTGAAAATCTGTGGCTAGATCTCAAAAGACCAGTGCATGCAAGACAGCCCAAAAAACTTGTAGAACTGGAAGCCTTTTGCAAGGACGAATGTGTGAAAATCCCCCAGGTAAGAACTGAAAGATTATTAGCTGGCTACAAAAAGTGCTTACAAGCTGTGATACTTGCCAAAGGGGGTGTTACTAGGTACTAACCATGTAGGGTGCCCAAACTTTTTTGCTTCAGGCCCTTTTCCTTTTTTTTGTCATTTTGAAAATGTAAAAGATCTCATCTCATATCATTATCTCTAGCCGCTTTATCCTGTTCTACAGGGTCGCAGGCAAGCTGGAGCCTATCCCAGCTGACTACGGGCGAAAGCTGGGGTACACCCTGGACAAGTCGCCAGGTCATCACAGCAGGGCTGACACATAGACACAGACAACCATTCACACTCACGTTCACACCTACGGTCAATTTAGAGTTGGGGAGAACATGCAAACTCTGCACAGAAAGGCCCTCGCCGGCCACGGGGCTCGAACCCAGACCTTCTCGCTGTGAGGCGACGGCGCTAACCACTACACCACCACCAATAAAGTTGTGCTTTCCTTCTTTCTTTCATCTTCAACTTGCTTAACTGTTCACAGTAAGAGCAATTTTGACCAGGGGTGCCCAAACTTTTGCATACCACTGTGTATAATCACTCTTTACAACCGTGGTGAGCAGAAAAGTATCTCAGTGAGTGTTGGTTCTTATTGTGACAAATTTTTTTTTTCCAGACGCGAAAACAGACTTAATTATTATTATTATTATTATAATTATTACTATTATAATAATCCTGTATGCTGACGTCATCACCGGAGTAAAGGTCACTCGATAATTCGGTGGCCACATCCGCCTCTGTGTCGCACTTGTTTGTTTTTGGTGTAAAACGGAAACTGTTGATATCGGTAAGTGTGATTTTCAGGTGCGTTTATTTATCTATTTTTTGGTGCATTTGTAGCCTTTATAGCACGGGTGTTCCTGTCAGGAATGTTAGCACTGATGCTAAGCTGCAGATGAATCGTTTGATAGCCTTCACTTCCTGTGAGGACGCGCTCACTCAGATTTGTCAAACCGCTCCGCTGGGCTGTGTGAAGGAAGCGAGCAGAAAAGCACCGAGTTTAGTCAAGGTTGTTTTACTAACATTTTATATAATTTGTATGTGGTTAATGAAAGTCATGGCTTTTTGTCGTTTATTTCTATTTCGAAAGCAACCGCGGTCACTTAGAGTTGCAGCTTGGTAGCTAACCTTATCAGCTTGCTAAGCTGTCACCATTAGCCTAGCTTGTTAGCAGCCTCCATTAAGTAACATTACACTTGTTAGCTAGCTAGCTAGCTGTTAGCAGAGTGTCCTCTGAATGCATGTTTCGCTTTAACTTTTCTTTACATCATACTTCAGGACTAGCTTACATGCAACTTGCGTAATTATCTAACCAACCTCTGTTTCTTGTCAGCTATTGATTGATTGATTTAATTAATTAGCTAGTTAGCATGTTCTTAGCCTGCAAACTGCTTGTCAAAGTCGTAGTACAAGTATAACCTAGCTGTTATCTGTAGCCTGTCTTTTATGCATATTTTAAACTAGCTAGCTGTACTAGAAGTTGCATTATGTACATTTTGTTCTATTCAAGCTTATTACTTGATGAAAAGGTTTATTCTGTATTTAAGCGCTTAGCTGGTTTGGAAAAAAAAAAACCTAGGACAGCTAGCTAGAGTAGTTAGCTATCCACGTAGTTAGCAGGTGAAGTAACTTAGCTAGCTGGTTTATAGAGATGACCCCTTGAATTAGGTTTTAATTTTGAATTGAGCTTAAATTCAAACAGCTTCTATATTTTTTTCACGTAGTTAAATTGTAGCTGGTTGTTAATTGTGTAAAAAAAAAAAAAGTCATCAGGGCGTCACCTGATGCTAGTGAGCTAATCATAGCTGGTTATTTTGTGATTATCTGGGAGAATAATCTTTAACACAAGGATCCTTTTGAGTGTAAAATAAATTCAACAGACATCCAAAGTTCAAATTTATTTCATGAATGTCGTTATTCAAATATGCACGTTTGTTTGTTTGTTATTGATGTGTATAAATTAAGAGCCATAGTTTCCTGTTCTTGCCCTTGAACCTTTCCAGCAGTGATACATTTCAGGTCCAGCTTTTCTGAGTTACGAAGACATGCGTTTACTTTCAAGTTAATAGCTATAAGATTTCTCTCGGTTATAATAAATATAAAAATTTGATGATGTGGACCCTCTCTGCTTCACGCTGGGATCTGACACTTTTCCAACGTCAAGCCTGGATGCGAACATTTATTTATTTTTTTTACTTTTTTTTTTAAACTCTAGCACATTTTCGAGAAAAAGAAAATTTGTACGATTACAGATGCAGAGGATTTCTGTAGAAAAAGAGCACAAGCCACTTGGAAGTAGTTGAGGCTAATTGAGTCAAAAGGCTTGGGCTGAGCGATAAGTTTTTTATTTTTTTATTTATTTATTTTTTAATAAATTGTAGAAGACCATGAATAAAACTCGCATGCAAGAAAAGTTACCCACGCGTGAAAAGTGTCGGAAGGAAAATATCTAGACGAGAAATCTCAGGATTGACGAATGAGCTTTGTAGTGTGACTTAATCAAAGAACAGCAATGTGACATCTAGGACGGTCCATGAGAGACGATCTATCATGTTGGAGAATTTTCTGTATTTTCTCACCTAGTTTAACAACTCCTACGAAGTGTTCTTTGATGGTCATGATTGACAATTTCTTGACCCTCTTCCAGAATGATGGCTGGTTGGTGTCAGACTTGTAGTGTTGCCAATTTCTAGACCAAGACACGGCAATAATTTATGGTACTATGATTGCTTAATCTGACATGGTGGCCATCGTAAGAGACAAAACTATCATGTAGTCTGATCCCAGCCTGAGAAAAACAGTTGGGTGACCCATTATGACAATCATGGCAATGTATTGGGTATTTTTTTAATTAATTAATTAAAACAAAACACAATTGGGTGCCCTGTTTTGAAACTCATTTGAAAGAAAAATTTTGGTCGTAATAAAAATGCTGGACAGAAAACTGGCTTGTTTACAGGAAACTTGGTTGATGTTTTATATTTTTCAGCAAATCATTGAATCGCGTGATTCCATATGACTGTCACTTGAAATCCTAAAATAGTTGCCACCAGTCATCTGCTTTGCACTTGACTTAACTTTTTTTAAATATTTAATGAGAAGAGAATAAATGTGTTGCCTTAATTGCAACGATATCGCAGCGAATATGAATATGGTCAAAGATGCTGCTCAAAAAAAGTTATGTATCGCTACAGACGAGGCTTTGATGAGACAACCACAGCAAAACGCGTGCAACTAATCCTGTCCGAATAGTGCTTCAGATGTCGTCGTTTCCTCTAGTTAAATATATATTTGAAATATCCTAACACTTCAATCTTTGTGTATAAAATTGACGTTTTGTAATCATTTTTCTTGTCACATATTTACAAGTTTACCACACACATTGTCAAAATACACTTAAGTTCAATTTATATAGCGCCTTTCTCAAAACTCAAGGTCGCTTTCCAAATATAGGGAATAAATAAATTAAAAAAAAGTCCACCAAATAGAGTCCAGGATGTCATTCCAATGGTGTAGCAGCCACAGTCCCACCAAAAGGCTCACGAAAACAAGTCCCACGCTGCCAGTACAGCTGCTGCCGGCAACATCACTAGGAACACCCCGCCATGGATCCACAAAGCGAGCACAGAAGCCCCGCCACGCAGCGCGCTGGTACATCCCGAACTGTCTGCACACCCGCTGTGATGCCACCGAGCAACATCACTCGGAACACCACGCCAAGCACTAAAGCACAGAGCGCTGGACAACCACGATGTTAAAATGAGCAACGAGCTCACTGCAGTCCATAGCTAGTAGCACAGGCATCACCCACGGCGAACCAAGGCCTGGAGGGAACCGATGCCCAAAACTGGGTCTGGAGCTACACCATGACCGACGGACAAAAACACTCAAACATCAAACTACACAAACACAAAAAAAGAGAAAAATAAAGTAAAGCTCCAGTGAGAAGCATGGAAATTACTTATGGAAAAATTCAGTAATTCGTAGCAGCAGGATCGACCTCTGCTTGGAAAAAAATTCCAATTCTTTAGTAAATGTTCCCCTCAGCAGTTTAACACACAGGTTGTAAGAAGAAACTCTGAATTACATTTAGGGCAGCCTTTAGTGCTCGGATGAAATATATAATTATACTTTTTTTTTTTTTTTTGAAAATACGGTGGTGCTACCTCTTAATGTCTTGAAGAAAAAAAAAACCGACACATGACTATTGACCTGTTCTATTGACCTGTTCTATTATGTCCACAGGTAGCGCTCCGTTGACAGTAGCTAGGAAAAGACATGGCGCGCCTGGTAGCTGTTTGCAGAGACGGAGAAGAGGACTACCGTTTCCTCGCCAGACAAATTCCCTTATACATTGATGATTCCCTCACGGTATTCACATGCAATGTGTAATATAAATGTGCAATACCTCTCCTGCTGGCTTTTTTTTCCCCCCCCATATCTTATTCTTTTTTTTTTATATTTGTATGTGTAAATACTTATTTATCTAGAAGTTTTTCTCTGTTTTCTATTCTCTGTTTATCCTGTAATGATGCTGTTGGAATTTAAATTTCCTTGAGGGGAACCCGCCCAAAGGGATCAATAAAGTTCTATCTAATCTGTTCTTAAGCACTTGTATGCCTGGGTCAGATGCACAGACGGAGCTGCTAGCTAGCAATAAAAGTCTGTGTCGTGCTGATGTGTATATAAAGGGCTAATCTGTATTAGCAACAGGCAGACTTGTTCTTACAAACGTTTTTGTCAGTGTTTTAAGTTACCGTTGCGCACACTTTCCTGCACCACAATTCAATGTGGATTTTTAGTTCGGCCCGTAACCCCGATTTATATCTGACCCGGTCATGCTGCTTGCATGTGGAACATATCCTGATTAGACTTCATCTACATACACTTGTATTCAAATCCTCCTCCAGCCAGTCAAACTGAAATGTTTGCTGTATCATGACTATCATGTAAAACAGGTCTTTGTACTTGACTACGTACTGTGTTCCTTGTTTCCGAATCTTTTATGCAAAAGGTGGTTGCTGAATCAAAAGGTCCTAGTTTTTATTTCATCTCTGGTAGTCATGGACAACAGGTTTTTGAGGTAATATAAATAAATAACGAGTCTTTGGCTTGGAGAATTTTTTTTTTTTTTTCATTTCATCTTGGATTTAAAGCCTGTTAAATGCATATAAAGTGAAATTTGAAGTTGTGTGGAGTATCTTGATCTGGAAATAATCCTAAAACTTACAGAACCTCTTTACGCATGTTCTTTATCTTTCTTCTAGCATTTTGTTAGCATACAGGGTGTCAAAAGCGAGATCGTATGGGGCAGTTTAGCATGGTAACCATGGAAAAGTACCATCTAAACCTGACAAGTGAAATGCATGATGTGTGTTTCTCTCGATCATTTATCTACTTCTTTCCTATCCAGATGGTGATGGAGTTTCCTCACACTGTATTGCACTTTGACAGTCATCAGACCAACAGTTCACAAATTAAGCAGTTTATTGAGGTAAGGCTGTTGTGTAAGAATGTTGCAAAGGCTGGCAGTGCCATGTCATAGTGATAGTGTTGATGTAGCACAATAGGTTATGCTTTGAGCATTTTATACACTTGCCAGCCTGCAGGGACTGTATTATATATGTATTTTTTTAATTTCCCCTTCTGGAAAAGCTTTTTTTCCCGTTTCAAACAATGTATGTGGAAGCTGAAGACCATAACGGATGCTTCCTTCTTGCAGCGTCACAGCATGCTGAAGCAGCAGGACCTGAACATGGCCCTGATGGTGATGTCAAGTGAGGTGTTCAGCGCACTTTCCCAGCTGGTGCCATGCGTGGGCTGCAGGCGCAGCGTCGAGCGACTCTTCGCTCAGCTCACAGACTCGGGCTACTTCGCCCTGGAGCCGCTGACCGTGGGCTCAGCTGGTGTGCTGTCCATCGCCCGGGCTTGTCTGGCAGACCCCCGGAAACTCTACACACTCTTCTACGTCCACGGGTAAGATAATCATCACAAGTGTACACACAGAGTGCTTTTTGATAACTGATGAGAAAATATTCAGTGTAATGCTGTTGGGGAATTTTCTATAACCTATCCATCCCAAAATATTTTTTTTTAATTTCTCTTATACTACAGCAACTCTCCAGCAGTTACAATTTAATTTATTAATGAAGGATGCATGTTTTTATTTTTTTTTAAATGGGTTTATAGTAGGGCTGTCAAACGATTAAAAAAATTAATTGCGATTAATCTCAATTTCATATAGTTCATCGCGATTAATTGTATTTTTTTTTTTTTTAAATCTATGTAAATGAATAAGGCTTTTAAAGTGAAATGTTACAATTAAAATGGTGAACACATTTTATGCTAAAAGTACTTGTTAAAAACTGCTGGGACAAGAGAAAATGGTAAGGGAGTTTATTCACTCACATTCTAGGCAGTACTGAACATACAAAACACAAAATTGGATTTTGTGATTGATTAGGGAGCTGTAGTCTCAAATATAAAACATGTAGTCACATACTACTGTGTCTCAGTTCAGACGTGTGACAAAAGAAAATAAAAATGAAATAAAACTTCAATTGTGCTGGAGTTGTATTCAGTCACAGCCTATAGGACTTCACAGTACTGTCCAAACAAAAATAAATTGCAGCTGGACTTCAATAAAGACATTTAGTGTCATATCACGGTGCTACATATCACGGTGGATACTGAAATCTCACTTTGCAAAAGTATAAGTGCATACCAAAACCAACTCAATCACAATAGACATAAACATAGCTGAAGACATATAAACATATAGACATATAAACATAGCATTGAGCTGGTGGCCCCGTTGCTGGGATACGTCAGAGTGTCCGCCATATTGGATGTGGCAAATCTTCCCCGTAAACCAATGCAAGTAAATGGACTGAACATCATAAAGCCCCGTTCTACAATAATATTTAACTCGATGCCTTTTATTCACCCATTAACACATGCACGTATGTATTTGGGAAACAAACAGGCATCACAACTTTTAATGTGATGGTTATAAACATACATGTCAACCTTTTGGTCAATCAAACCTGTATAACCAACCTCCAAAATCCGTATTTCCCTTATAAAATCCGTATAAGATGCAAATTAAAATAATTTACCTAAAATTTTAATGATAATTAAGAATGATGTATCCCAGTTACTTTTTATTCAATATTAATAACAATAAACCTTCAGAATGAATACAAAGCTCCAATGTTTGACAAAAACACACAGTGTTATCAGCATAGTTACGAAGGAAATACTTCGTTGTTTGGAGACAGGTTTCACTGAGCGGCTATTATGCGCGAGACTTCATATTGGCCACAAAGTCAGGAAAATCTGTTTGTAAAATTACGTTATAATGACCAAATACAATGAAAAGTATTTTTCCAGTCTCACCTGTGAAAGGTAATCCCATGTGATCTCGTTTGGACGGTAAACCTGTTGGTACAGTTAAACGCAGCACATGAATGAGGCATCTTTATTCTCGGCTACTGTCTAGACGCTATACCAGAGACGGCTGAAGAATCTCCACTTTGCCACATCCAATATGGCGGCGAGGATGACGTATGATTCTACGCAGAAGGCGGCGCCTATGTTTATATGTCTATGCTCAGTCACACTCTACTTTTGAAATGAAACTTCCCGTTTAACAGGCCTTTCTCCATCACTCACACTTGCTCTTATTGAAGCAGCGCGCAACAAGCCTCAACAGGAACTACAGGTGACTCGCAGGGCCAAATTAGAATTTGCGTTAACGGCACTATTTTTTTTTTTTTTTTAATCGCGATAAATTGAGATCGCGTTAACGCGTTATCGCGTTAACTTCGACAGCCCTAGTTTATAGTTATTTATTATTGTTGAACATCTACAAGACAAGCTAGTTCCTCCTGACACTTAACTTGTAGGAGCTATAAGCAGTTGTTACTTCAACAACCTCCCTACCGTCCCTGAATTAATAAGACAAAAAAAAAAGCAGCGTGACTTGTTACCAAGACTGCCACTAGCTATCTGTCCTGAAGAAACCTTACTGATGGTTACAAATTGATCCATTTATTATCAGCCTTAAAATAATGAACATCTGCCATACAGATCCCTGTGAATTGCATGTTAATATAAACCTTGCGATTTTGATTTAGGTCCATAATGACTCACCCAATTCATGGTTTGATTTTTGCTACAGTATTTTGGTGAAAATGTTAAATGAAGAAATTAATTACCAGAAGAATGCAACATTTCCTATTCTTTATCAACTTGGTCCTTTTATGAAATAATTTTATTTTTATATATATATATATATATATATATATATATATATATATATATATATATATATAAATAAATAAATAAAAAAAATGTTTACCCACATTTGTAAAGATTGGAGTAAAATATAATGGCCTGTTAACTAAAATATTCCTTTAATGGAAAAATTAATAGGCCTTTTCTTAAACTTTGAATGTTTATAACTAAAAAAAATAAGTTCAGTTTATATAGCGCCTTTCTCAAAACCCAAGGTCGCTTTACAATCATAGGCAGAAAAAACAGTCCACCAAATAGAGGCCAGGATGTCATTCCAGTGGTGTAGCAGCCACAGTCCCACCAAAAGGCGCACGAAAACAAGTCCCGCACAGCCGCCGTGACGCCGCCAGCAACGTCGCTCGAACACCATGCCATGGATCCGCAAAGCGAGCACAGAAGCACCGCCACGCAGAGCGCTGGTGTGTCCCAAACCGCCTGCACAGCTGCCGTGACGCCACCGAGCAACATCGCTCGGAACATCACACCAAACACTAAAGCACAGAGCCCTGGACAACCACGATGTTAAAATGAGCAACGAGCTCACTGCAGTCCACAGCTGGGAGTGCAGGCATCACCCACAGCAAACCAAGGCCTGGAGGGAACCGACGCCCAAAACTGGGTCTGGAGCTGCGCCACAACTGGCGGACTAAAACACTCAAACATCAAACACAGAAGAAAAAATTAGAATTAAAAAAAAGGAGAGAATTTTTTAAAAAAAATTGAGGTTTATTGCCTCAATTTTTCTTCTTTAGCTTTCAGCTGTCTTATTTAAAAAAAAAACTCCTTAAAAATCTTTGACTTAAATCTATTTGTGCGGTTAATCACACAACAGATTTTTTTTTACCTCTTTCCTGCCTTTTTTTTCCTCCTTTTTCCCTCCTTTCGCTCTCTGTGGCATTTGTACTATTACTTCTGCATAGGGTGAATTCTCATGCGTTCCTGCTATTGAATGTTATTGCGCTTTCTGCGGTCTAAACGACACAATTACAGCAAGGGGGGAGAGATTACGCAGCCTGATAATCATAATTTTTAAAAAAAAAAGTTGATCCAATTTGTCATAAATATATTGTGATTTATCATCGTACAGTATATCGTTACATGCCTAATTTGATTACAGTTGGCGCTATTGTCAAAACTGCTGTTATAGAAAATGAATCACCTTCTGACTAGTCATGTTTGACAATTCAACAGAGCAGTGATTTGTCATCGTGTGTGTGTGTGTGTGTAATGAACACGGAAGGTGTGGATTGTTTAGTTTTGTACAACATTTGTGGTTATTTGTATCAACCTTTTTTTTTTTTCTTTCTTTTTTTGTTTCTTGCAGATCAAAGTTGAACGATGTAATTGATTCCATTCCCAAAAGCAAAAAGAACAAGCGCTGTCAGTTACATTCTTTAGACACACACAAGCCCAAACCCTTGGGGTAAGTTTGTTCTCATCAAGACTTCTAATCCTACAGCATTCCTTTGAAATTGTAGAACAGGGTGCTTGCTGTCTGAACGTTTTCATTGAGTGCTATGGTACACATTGACACTTCTCTAGGCCCTGTCCCCTGACATGCTCATGATGCTATTGAGGAGACTACAGAGTGTTAGTGTGAGAAAAACACAATGTTGCAGCAGTGAGGAAAGAGGACAGGTGTTATATTGTTTTTCCCTTTTTGGCTCTTTTGGAATACCTGCAGATAGGCAGCACAGCTCCTACGCCGTATATCCGACAACAAGAATGCTGTGCATGGAGAAGCACCATGTTGCTTTTACTTTCAGGTTTATGACAAATTAACTTGGATAAATAAATTCTCGATCCTGATGTAAGGTCCTGAGTCACGTCACCTATCAAGTTTAAGAAATGTTTGGTTTCGGGGCTGTAAAACAGATCCTTTAAGTCTGCTCAGTTTGAGCAGGACCTGTTTGGTCGTCGTAGAAACGGTTTGTGTGTGTGGTGACTGTGGAGACTGTGTTGCAGAGGGAGCTGGATGGATGTATGGGAGCTGATGTCTCAGGAGTGCCGGGATGAGGTGGTTCTGATCGACAGCGCTTGTTTACTGGAGACGCTGGAGACCTACTTGCGTAAACACAGGTAAACCTGCCGGATCCAAGCGCACTATGCTTGGAATGTCTCTGAAGTTTGTTGTGGCGATTGCCTGCTCTCAAGTTCTTTGTGACATTCATGCGTGTTTATGAACAGATTTTTTTTTTTTTCAATTCACACACATTGGATACACATCCGTTTTCGCGCGTGATCTTTCGTGTTCTAACTACAGCTGTGCAATACTGTATATCATTTGTTAATCATTATTGAAGTTTTTTTTTTAATGTGTAACATACAGATCAACACGATCGCTTTGGTTGTTTTAAAGTGCCCTTGAATTCAAAGTGAAGAGCTTGGAGTTTATCGGTATTGTGGACACAAATAAAACCAGTGTGTGTTTGTAGATATTTTATAATTTATATTTTCTGGGTAAAGGTGAACTTTGTGTCAGAGTATGTGGCTCATCCTGTACTTTTTTTTTTTCTGATTTTGTGTCCAATTAAACACGCTCGAGCACCTGATTCCCTGTGGGTATTGCCCCATCTAAAATCCTGACCTTTGCTCAAAAATCTCATTCCAGAAACCTCACAGGCTGCACATACTGACATGGTGTGTGTGCGCGTACGTGCGCGCGCGCTACAGCAGGCTGTTGGTGTGTGAACGCCACAGCAAGCAAGCTTTAGAATTGATTAAGGCATTTTAGTGAGTCATTTCTCAAAATTATTTTTCCTCAGTCGTCAAAGCCTATATCCACATTAATACGTTTGTTTTAAAATGCATCAATTTTGCCGTGCTTGCGCTTGGTATCCACACTTCCTGAAAATCGAGACTTTTGGAAACACTGCCCACTCCATTTTAGTTTAAAAACTCCAGGGTGGCGTTTTAGTGTAGGCAGGTGAAAACGGCGGTGTTTGGAAACTATGACGCAGACACCCAAGTTCGCCTCCTGATTGAGTCTTGTCAGTCAAAATGTATCCTTCCATGATTTGTCGCACTTCTATCACGTGACCCAGAAGAAAACAAACTTCCAGTACCATGCTAATGTGTCGTCGTATTTGCTTTGCAACGACTCCCAATCTGAGTTCTGCTGCCGTGACCACCTTATACTCAGGTTACTTTCAGTAACTGCTCCATCTTGTCATCAGTCCAAGCAAAGAAACCTTTGGTCTGTGGGGTTTTTTTTTTTTTGCCCATTTGCTGCTGTTCGGTCATGGTATTTTCTGCAAAGCAACCAACTGCAGAGCAGACAGTCTGCTTCCTGTTTATACTGGCACACGAATGGTCATGTGAAAGTGTTTTCAGGCCTGGATTATCTTATATATATTATTTAAATTGAAAGGTATTAATATAGGCATAGCCTCATTTCACTGCCTCGTGTGAAACAGTAGCCCCCCCCCCAGTGGGGGAACCCAGTATTCTGACACTTGGATGAGGTTAAAGTGCATATCATGGGTAAATTCAGGAGCAAGATCAGTGTAATTCTCCTATTTTATATTAAACTTTGGTCAAATATCTGTAACATTCTGCATTCTCTGCAATTTTTTTTACCTTGCGCAGTACCAGAAAAATTCAGTTGAAATCAAGCCATTTGAAGCTAATTGGTCAGCCTCTGAAAAAACTTGCCGTTTGGATTTCCCAGCAAACGTTGATTTTTCGTGACATTGCGTGCGGGACGCCTCCCTCTGAATCCTACGTCGGCGCTGGTTTGTTTGAGAAAACGACCTGGTGGTTTTCTGCAAATTTCTTCAACGTTATCATGTAATTATTAAAATGGTTAACAGATGTATCGTAGGAGGGTGTAGCAACACCAATCTTGATGGGATTAGTACTCATCGTTTCCCAAAAGACTGGACAATGAGAGAGAAATGGGAGCGCTTGGTCTACACAGGCTGTGCACTGAAACCGTGCAAGCTCGCGCAGCCTGCTGGTGCTTCCGCAGGTAACGTCACGAATCTGGCTCCAGACTCCCTTGGGATTTTTCCAGACGTGTTTTATTTTTTTTTCTGCTGTAGACAGATGGCCTTGTGTAAAATTACCCTTCTGGATGAGTGTGTAAAGGGACATACTTTCATATAGTTAAAAAAAAAAAAAACGAAATTGGTCCAGAATATGCACTTTAAGGTGAGAGCTCTGTTGCACGCTAGTAACAAAGGATCCCTGGACCAGTGCTCTAGGATAACCAACACAGCAAAGTCGCAATGGGCAACTTGGTAGAAAGAAAACCTACCCTGCTGGAAATGAGCTCTCTTGAAACTCTCGGTTACATGATTTAGCCTGTTTTTCTAAGTCCCTGCTGAATATGTTTAGATCCATTAGGAGGTGTAGCACTTGGCTGTTGTGGAAATCATTCAAACTGTTGACTTAATGTTTCAACATCAAGAGTGAAATCGTAGCTTTTGTGCCACCTGATGGCCGTCTTAAATCACTGAGCACAGAACAGTACAATTTACAGTATAGTGTTGCCAGACTAGATGCAATGCATAACTAAAATTTTTTTTTTTTTTTTTTAAATGTCTCCGCCACCTTAAAGTGCAGGAGGCATTATGTCTTCGGGTTGTCCGTCCGTCCCGAAACCTTGTGAATGCAATATCTCCAAGGCAAATGAAAGGAATTTCACCAAACTTTCACCATTTGGGGACAAACATTAACTGATTAGATTTTGAGGTTAAAAGGTCACAGGTCAAGATTACTTTGAGGTCAAACATCCATCCCCAAACTTTGTGAACACCATATCTCAAAGACTAATGCAAGGAATTTCACCAAACTTTCACCATTTGTGCACTTTGGGACAAGGATGAAATGATTCAGATTTTGAGATCAAAAGGTCTAAGGTCAAGGTCACTGTGAGGTCAAATGTCTGTCCGGAAACCTTGTGAACACTATCTCCAAGGCAAATGAAAGGAATTTCACCAAACTTTCACCATTTGGGGACAAACATGAACTGATTAGATTTTGAGGTTAAAAGGTCACAGGTCAAGATTACTGTGAGGTCAAATGTCCATCCCCAAATCACAACTTAATAAGGCGTCTAGTCTACCAGGCGGAGGCATCCCCATTGACGCCGTTGGCGTTGAGTTCTATCTAATTTTTTAATTATTTTTATTGGTTTTTAAACTTAAACCTAAAAAGGCACACTTTACATAAATGCCATATATGTATTTATTAGATCTTAACTGGCTCTGGAACCTAGCTGCACTCGTGCCTTTTAATTCTTGCCTCATTTTCTCCGTGATGGTCAGGTTCTGCACAGACTGCAAAAACAAGGTGCTGAGGGCCTACAACATCCTTGTGGGTGAGTTGGACTGCAGTAAGGAGAAGGGCTACTCCGCTGCACTCTATGAGGGCCTCCGCTGCTGCCCACACGAGCGCCACATCCACGTCTGCTGCGAGACCGATTTCATCGCTCACCTGCTGGGCCGCGCCGAGCCCGAGTTCGCTGGGGGATACGAGTGAGTCGTTTAAGTGTAACTTGCTTTGTTTTGGATGTTTCATGTTTATTGGTTTGCATTATCACAGCACAGATTAATAAATGAGCTCCTGATGTAAAGTTTTCAACTGTGATGCAGTTTTAATTGTAGACATGTTTTCGCACTAAGATGAAAGGAGCAAAAATATTGCACGTATAGCCGTAGCGTTGCAATGAGTGGCATGTGAACGGAAAGGGCGTCTAATCCCTCTAGTCAGAAAATGGGTACAAAATATAGTCATGTCAATTGTGGCTAAAGGTTTTTAGTTATACACCTCTTTGTGGCAATGTCAGTTACTGTACAGAAAAACAGAGCAGCTATATCCACCCTGTGTATGAAATAAAGGCAAAAAGGTGTCCTTAGTTATGTAGTGTGACGGAATTAGTGCTTGACATTAACTTTTAAACCCACTTGCCCTGGGGGGGCAAGTGGGGGTTAATTTCCACTTGCCCCCTATTTTGCAAGTAGGTTTTGTTTTTTTGTTTTTTTAATAAAACCATAGAATAGTTGTGAATCGCAATATAAAATGATCACACATTGGGTTGAAGATGGCTATTGGTTACTTTTTACTTGTAACGGACAATAACAATTTCATGAAGGAGCGAGCAGGAAAAAAAACCAAAAGATTCTTAAGCCAACTTTCATACTCCCTTCCGACTTTGTTTTTGTAAAATACGTTTTAAATACAATTGTGAATTTCTCTGGAGTTTTCAGGCTGAGCTCCTGTCTTTGTATCTTTAACCACTCATTTCCTCGTTGTTCTTGAAGCATTTGGTTCTATTTGTTAACATTTTTCTTGATACCGGGGAGACGGTAATGCTTTTTATCTATTTCTCTGTTTGAACAAGCGAAAAACGGCACAAAAATTAACCGTATTGAAGATGGATTAAACCTTGCTTGCATGAAAGATGATGTTTGTCTGACCCCAGCTATAATTATCATGTGATGCGTGGCGTCATGCACAAGGGGTCTATAAACAGTACGCGTACCATACTACACCAGCGGGGGGATATAAAATAACTTGCAAAGCAGTAAATGAAACCAAGACTAAGAAAACAGCCAAGACATAATGGTGGATACGTAGTAAGGGATGCTTTTAGGAACTGAAATAAAAGATCAAAAAGCCTCATTTTTGTGGTGCTAGTTCGTAATATGTGCTCATTCCAACTTGCCCGGTCGGGCATGTCAAGGACATATCCACACTCGCCCGAATGCACGTTTCACTTGCCACGAGCAATCCTTAATGTCGAGCCCTGGGAAGGAGTTTTTAGGATATTAGAAGTCCTTTTATGCTGCCACCAAATTTATTATAATACCCCTGCTCTAAAGGGGGGGGGATACTGGTCTTCCTCTGTCCATCTGAAACACCCTTTTTCTTAGCAACCACAAATCATAGCCTCTTGGTACCAAACTTCAGCTTGGGGTTCGATACCGTTTTCAGGTCTGTCGCACATCAACTTCCTGTTTGCTGATAATGTATTTACGAAACGCAGAGAGTGGATTTTGACGCTATTTCAAGAAGCAAAATGCGATTTCAAAAGGAGTTTAGCAGGATGCTGTTTGAAATCCCTGCTCTTTATTTGTTTCAGGGTTAATTATTTGTTGAAGTCAACATTCATAAGTGTCCTATTCCTTCGATTGCTTGCATTCTGATATAAGCGACAGCAGGGGATACGCAAGTGAGCAGTAGCTCACAGTTGATCTTGGTTTTTCTGATTTGTTTCATTTAGAGCCCTGCACTCCCACGGGGGACTTGCGGGACCCGCCGCAAAGCAGTGCGGCGCGCGAAAAAAATTTTGAAAGCTCATTGCGGGCGCGGGCAGGACCGGAAGTGCACATATGCGCGCGGGAGTGCACATATGCGGCGCGGGCGGGAGCGGTGATAAGCTGCAGTCCTGCTAACTAAAAACGTGTTTGAAATAAAATTTATAAATTATTAATTTATGTCTATCATATATAATTTGTGCTGGATATTTTATTTGGCATTAATAAAAACATTTTAAGATGCCTAAATTTGCAGAGAGAGTCAGATTGCCAGATTGAGTGAGGAATGGCATCTTAAATTTGCCATTGATCACCCTAACGGGAAATCCTTTGATCACTCTAATGACTCGGAGTTCACACCCAGCTAGCAAGAGAACCATGAGTGAAGTGATCTACTGCTTGAGTTAGTCTACAACTCTAATCAGAGAGACAGGTTACACAGTGACGGTAGGCTTGACTCAATGCTATCCCAGAAATCCTTCCTGTAATATGCAAATTTGGCCACCTCTGATTGGACAGCCAAATTTGCATATTACAGGAAGGATTTCTGGGATAGCATTGAGTCAAGCCTACCGTCACTGTGTAACCTGTCTCTCTGATTAGAGTTGTAGACTAACTCAAGCAGTAAATCAGTTCACTTCTCTTATTAGCTCTGCTTTGCAATAAAAAAAAAACCCACCATTGGTAGAAAGCAAGCCCATTCACTTTTTTTTATGCTGATCAGAGAATTACAATGGTTTCTCATGTGATAAAAATGTGCGATTCGCGATTAAATATTTTAATCGCTTGACAGCACATTATTATTATTATTATTATTATTATTATTAGAGACACTACATGCTGAATTCAGAAACAAGGTAAATAACGAACGTGAGCTGTAGATATTTATGCTCAAATCCACTCAAAGTAGGGGGCGGGGCACCATCATGCTGTGTCAAGACAAGAACTTTCCTGAGAAATAACGCGAACGTCTGCATCATGCGGGATTTGCGGGCGGGAGCGGGACAAAATCATAATTTTTTTGTGGGCGCGGGTGGGAGTGGGACTGAAAATCATAATTCTTTGCGGGCGGGAGCGGGACTGAAAAGTCCGACCCGCACAGACCTCTAGTTTCATTGACATTTAGCAAATGAAGTTCTTCATATTCGGTAACTTTTGTTATATTGAATGAATGTCAGATTTTTTTTTTTCTTTCCCCCTCTTTATCATCCTGTTCCAAAGCTCTCAGTGGGGCTCTGTGTGTTAAGGCTGGTTATTGTAGTCTATCTGGCTTGAAGACTGTTCAAGGGGGGGACAAGCTTCTCTGTTCTAATGATTTATGTGCAGGCGCAGAGAGAGGCATGCTAAGACCATCGACATAGCACAGGAGGAAGTCTTGACGTGTCTCGGGATCCACCTTTATGAGCGACTACACCGGATCTGGCAAAAGCTACGGGCTGAGGAGCAGACGTGGCAGATACTCTTCTACCTCTGTATCGACGCACTACGCAAAAGCTTTGAGGTATGAAGATCTCTATTAGTTTTGAAACTGTTACGTCCTGCTTTAGTGGCACTGACTTGGCAGTGTGTGAGAGATGCTGCAGTTCATTTTTTCGTACACTGTGCTGCCTAAATATAACCCTGGACAAGACGTGCGGTGCCACATTAGGTGTTCTAAAGTTATGGACTATTGCCATTGCTCAACAATTCCATTGATGAACTCGTACAGAGCCATGCCAGTGTTGGTGTTGTGCTGAAAATGGTTCGCTACCCAGATTATATCTAGTTAGATAGGTGCTTTCTGGAAGTTACACACCTGTATAGAATAAAATGTACAATGAGTGCAGCAACTACAAGGTAGGTGTATCTAAGAAGCTGAAAACTCAGCGTTTTCTCCTTTGTAGATGGCCGTAGAAAAGGTGCAGGGAATCAGCCGGCTGGAACAACTGTGCGAGGAGCTGTCAGAGGAGGAGCGAGCAAAAGAGCTTAAGCAGGAAAAGAAGAGGCAGAAACGCAAGAACCGACGCAAAAACAAGTGCAGCTTTGACATGTCTGAGCAAGAGGCCAAGGGGTACAAAGAAAAGAGCTTGGGAGAGGTACCGGTAAGGGGCAGACTTTCTCCTTTAGAACGCCTTTCATTTTCACTTTAACTGTTAGTGCCGGTGTGCACTGAGATGATGGATTCAGGTTAAATTTGGCACCGTGTTGTGAATTCTCAAAGCTATTACACAACCTTACAAAAATCTTTCCTTTCCTTCCCTTCTCCAGGGTTTAGAGGATTCCGTGAACACTGGCTGTAAGTCCTGTGGCAACATGGAGGAGCCTGCAGGAGGTGTGGAGTCTATCGTTCCTATCGAGAGCTCCTCCTGCAGCTGTCCTTCCACCATTTTGGGCTCGCCAAAAAGCAAAAACGGTATAACGTGGTGTATTGTTCTTAGGGCTGTAAAAGCAGTTGTGTTTTGTGTGGATACGCCCTTAATTAAACGTAATGGGCCATTTGCAGGAATTGGTCACGTGTCCATTTTCCCCATAGCAACAAGCCCGTGGTGGGCAAGCTAACCTGACATTCCTTGACAACCATAAGAGTTTGACTGGCGATGCGAAGCAATCCATTTCTATAATAGCTGTTTTTACCTTTTCTACTTTTTTTTTTTTTTTTTGGCCCGAATTTTCATGTGTACTTGGAAAAAGTTTGTGGTTTTAACTTCTGTCGTAAGTTAAAGCGAATCATTGGCCGTAAAAGAGTTTTTTGGACTCAAGTTGGCCGCCGCCGAAAGAAATTCACGTGCGAAATGACTGATTTCTCAGGTATGTTTATAACTTTCTCCTTTTCTACCTTTTGTCATTCGCTTAATGTGTGAAGATTCTTGAAAATAAATACAGATATGTATATAAATACAGATATATCCGCCATTTTGCACGTGAATTTCTTTCAGCAGCGACCAACTTGAGTCCAAAAAACTCTCTTTTACGGCCAATGATTCGCTTTAACTTGCAACAGACGTTAAAACCACGAACTTTTCCCAAGTACACGTATAAATTCGGGTCAAAAAAGACAGTAGAAAAGGTAAAAACAGCTATGATAGAAATGATTGCTTCGTATCGCCAGCCAAACTCTTATGGCTGTCAAGGAATGTCAAGTTAGCTTGCCCACCACGGGCTTGTTGCTATGGGGAAAATGGACACGTGGCCTATTGGTGATCTTGGTCCAGTAGCAAGGTGGAACGTTTAAATTGGAGAGCTTGGAATAAACTGTTTTATGGATGGACTAACAGAGCAGCAGTGATAAAACTTGACTGTGGGTGTGGTGTGTTTAAATTAATTGCACACAGTACCAGTCAAAAGTTTGGACACCCCTTATTCAGTGAATTTTCCTTGATTTGTATTAAGACACTTCATATCTTAAAGTAATGATGGAGATCATTTCTCTTTACGTAGCTGAGTGGTTCTTGTCATCATATGGATTACTACAGTTGTGGAATAGGGCTGTGTTACCTGTTACCTATCCTCCTCATGGCGCACAGGGCTGCCGCAAAGCTCCTCTTCCTGTCAGCCGCTACAGCCTGCACCGGTGCCCGGGTCCTTGACACATTGCAATCATTGTCACGATGTTGTCTGAGAATATGGCCAATCATCTTCTATCTGCAAAGTTTCACATCTTCACTCATGCCCCTTTTCCACCAAAGCAGTTCCAGGGCTGGTTCGGGGCCAGTGCTTAGTTTGGAACCAGGTTTTCTGTTTCCACTGACAAAGAACTGGCTCTGGGGCCAGAAAAACCGGTTCCAGGGTAGCACCAACTCTCTGCTGGGCCAGAGGAAAGAACTGCTTACGTCAGCGGGGGCGCGGAGTTGTTAAGACCAACAACAATAAGACCGCGAAAGATCGCCATTTTCAAGCGACGAGAAGCCACAGCTGTACAAACACTGTCATTTATTATTATTGTTGTTGTTGCTTCTTCTGTGGTGTTTTTGCTTCGATATTCGCGCCAAGGTTTATGCAAACGTAGCGACGTAACTGACGTATACAGCAACGTAATGACGTGGCTTCCCTTAGCACCGTGAGCGATGGAAAAGCAAACTGGTTCTCAGCTGGCTCGCAAGTTGAATGAGTTGTGAACCAGCACCAGCACTGGCCCCGAACCAGCCCTGGAACTGATTTGGTGGAAAAGAGGCATCAGTGGTTTCATGTTTGCGCTGTCTAATAACTCATCCATACGTATGTGATCTTGCCAACGGATGCGGAGGATCCTTCTCAAACATTTGTTGAACATTAACTACCCTATTGGCTCCTTTATTCGTCTTCCATGTTTCGCATCCACACAGCAAGACGGCCAACACAAGCATCTTATACAGCCTTAACTTTGTTTTTCCAGAGATGTTAATAGGGCTATGTACTGTGTTTTACTGACCATTTGGTCTAACTACCTCATGAAGTTGGTTAAGATGATGCCATTATTGTGCAAAGTGTCATCAAGGTGAACGCTGGCTACTTTGAAGAATCTAAAATATGAAACCTTTTGATCATATAATTCGATATATGGTCTAAATACAGAAAACCACTGAATTAGGTTTGTCCAAACTTTTTGATAGTTATGATGCGTACGCTGGTGTTTTTTAAATATTTATTAGGGCTGCCAGAACAGCTTTTTATTTATTTAAACAGGCTATGAATACTGTATTTTGTGGATGCATTCTCAAATGCCTGTTATCAAAACCATTCTTCAGAGCAGTGATATTTTGTTCCATAATAAATCAGAATTTAAAGCAGTTTCTGCAATTCAAAATGTATCCAGTAGGCGGTGTATACCAGTGTTGGTGCAAAAATGAACTTAAAGTGCATATCAGGGGACAAATATCGGTCACGTTTTGCATTTTGTGCAAATTTTTTTTTTTTTTTTTTAACCTTGCGCAATACCAGAAAAATTCATTTGAAATCAAGCCATTGGTCCGCCTCTGAAAAAACTTGCCATTTGGATTTCCTGGCAAACGTTGATTTTTTTTTTTTTTTTTTTTTTTTTTGTGACGTCGCGTGCAGGACGCCTCCTTCTGAATCCTACGTCAGCGCTGGTTTGTTTGAGAAAACGACCTGGTGGTTTTCTGCAAATTTCTTCGTTATCGTGTAATTATTAAAATGGTTAACAGATGTATCGTAGGAGGGTGTAGCAACACCAATCTTGATGGGATTAGTACTCATCGTTTCCCAAAAGACCGGACAATATGAGAGAAATGGGAGCGCTTGGTCTACACAGGCTGTGCACTGAAACCGTGCAAAGCTCGCGCAGCCTGCTGGCGCTTCCGCAGGTAACGTCCCGCATCTGGCTCCAGACTCCCTTGGGATTTTTCCAGACGTGTTTTGTTTTTTTTTCTGCTGTAGACGGATGGCCTTGTGCAAAATTACCCTTCTGGATGAGTGTGTAAAGGGACATACTTTCATATAAAAAAACACGAAATTGGTCCAGGATATGCACTTTAAGCTCAGGTTTGCATCTGAAATGAGTGTTTTTGCAACTTTTTTGATATTCGCTTTGTACAGTGATAGAAAATAACCTGATTTCTAAACGGCCCATAAGCAGAGTTACTGCTCCCAATAATGGACTTGCAGTGTAATAGGTGTTTCTGTAGCTGTGTGTAGGTGTGTCTCTGACTTAATTCCAAGCTTTATACCTTTTGTGCTGATCTTCCATTCATCAGCAGCTGTTTTTAAGCAAAAATACATTTGGTCTTGGGGGGGGGGGGTTATGCAACTAGTTTGCCTGTGGTTAAAGCATGGATGAAAATGGACTCCTGTCAGATGTTGTTTGATCAGTAGTAATAAAGTGGCACATGATTCCCAGAAGGGGTGTGGGTGAATCCTAAATGACTCTCAATTTTTGAACATGGTGCACTGCATACAGTAGGATAATCATTTCATTGCCTGTGAGATGCATTTATATTAGAGGGTTGACAATATTGCATGTACATTTAGAATTTGTCTCTAAAAAAATCTATATATTTTTAAACCATTCTTTCTTGAACCTCTCACTATGGAGGAATATTGACATCCTACACATGAAGCCTTGGGCACATCCAGTTAAATTAAGAATTCTTGAAAATCCTGACTCATCCCTGCTTCCGTATACTTGTTGGTCAAATGGAGGCCTGTTTTTGTGTTTTAGAAATGAGGAAAATAAAGTGTACGGTTGTGGAAATAATGTTGAGTTGATGACTCAAGACATTGATCCTGTGTGTGCATGTAGGTTTGCTATCTCATAGTCATGGCAGCGACTGTGGCTATTCTTCCAGCATGGAAGGCAGCGAGACGGGTTCTAGAGAAGGCTCGGACGTGGCCTGCACCGAGGGAATGTGTAACCATGATGAAGCAGGTACCAGCTTCTTTGTATTGTTGCTAGATGGTTGAATAAACGGTTCAGAATTGTAACCCAGTATCGTGGTTTTTTTTTTTTTTTTTTTGGGTGTGTAAGCAAAGCTATTTTCCATTTCCGAATGTGAACATTATTATTGATGTACACTAGGGCTGTAACAATATGCGTATCGAAATCGCGATACGCAGAGCCACGATCCGTGTCGCGATACAAGAAGGCAGAATCGCAGTACACCCTTTCAAACTTCTCCTCAGCCCAAAAACAGAGGCGCTTCCAAACTTCAATTTATGAATACTTTTTATTTAAATTACATTTTAAACTTACTTAAATTACTTTTATTTTTTTATAACTATTAGTAAGTCGTTTTTTCGCCGACCTGCGACAATCTTCTGCGAGTCACGCAACGTCCACACTCCCCACTGGCAGAGCATTCATTTCTTTTAAGCGTTCACCATTCTGGTTGCGACGCGGGGAGCGAATCTGTAAACAAGCAGCTCATTGGCTGGCTAGGTGTGCCACAAGCCAATCACAATCATTTGACCGGAAGGGCATGCAGTGTTGCCAGATTGGGCGGGTTTAGGTGCTTTTTGGCTGGTTTTGAACATATTTTGGGGTGGAAAACGTTAGCAATATCTGGCAACACTGAAGGCATGTCTGCTTGGGCGGAAGCCTTCTGCGGCAGTTACATTTTGACACGCGAGCAATGTTTCACCATAAAAATTCCGTAATTTCCATCTGTTTTCCGCGATCACAGAAAATCATTGGCCCTATGAGAGTGAGACCGTGAGGGAGCCACCCCCCCACCCACCCCCAAAAACAATCTTAACGGATTTACACGATTTGGAAAAATGACTTTTTCAGAACCGAAAAAAACAGAGCTTCCAGCTCAACAGTATTATTTTGAGAAATAAAACAATCTTTGGATATACATTTGTTCATTTTTGCATACATATTACTCATTCTCTGCAGTGGTCTGAATTATTTGTTATTAAATAGTTAATGTAAGTAAATGTTAATAAATCAAATTTACTACTTAAAAAAATTTTTTTTTTTTAAATCGTGGGTGTATCGAATCGTGGGTCAAAAATCGCGATTCGAATTGTGAGTTGGGTGTATTGTTACAGCCCTAATGTACACTCAACCCCTCGTCTGAAACGCTGCAGCAGTGGACGTTACGTTTGATCGAGCCATGTCAGTTTGTGTGCTGAACTTTCACTTCAAACTGTTAGTAAGTAATCTGTAATGATTTAACGAGCGGTCTTTAAGGAGTTTTGTCTCGTCTGTGCAGCCGAGTACTCATGTAGTAATCACTGCTTGGAGGAGGATGGCGTGGACAGCTGCGTGGAGTGTTGGGCAAACTGTGAAGAGCACGCCAAAGGCAAGAACAAGAAGAAAAAAAGGAAGAGCAGGGGCGTGTTAAATGCAAACGAGCATGTGAGTTACACTGGGCAAAGCGTAAGCCTCTTTCACTCTACATGTTTCAGTCTTGTAAGATTTTAAAATAAAATTGCAGTATAAATCTATATAACTGGTTTTAGGCACCTCACATCTTGTACCTCAAGCCTAATAAGGATGTCATTAAATGGCAGCAGTGCATTACTTATATAGGCAAACTGATGCATGGAGGGAAATGGAATCAGTCTGTGAAACTGCTTCTAACACTAGTGGACTGTAGAGTTTTATAGTGAGTACCAGGTGTATGGTCAGCACTCGTGTCTTGTGTAACTTGCCGTAAAATGCTTGTTCTTAATAGAACAGTTTTTGCTCCACAATCTTAGTCCGTTTCTTTCACTTTCCTCTCCAGCATGGTTCCCAGGAAGAAGTATGTCCATCCGACAGCTGCCGGAGAGGAGATCCGAGCAGCTTGCCTGGCTCAGAAAACACCCACGATCCCTCTGCCTCGTCCACACACAACTGCCCGAGCAAACAGACGACTTGCGCGAAGCTGTGTTGCGGCTCGTTCTTCAGTGCTGGCCTGCAGCTGCCCTGGGCTCAGCGACAGCTAACGAGTGGCCTGAACCATCAGACTTCAGATACCTGCACACAGGGGCACTGTACCACCAAAAGTCTCATGGAGCTGCTGGTGAGTGGGCTGTGCTTTAAAAATACACAATTCGACATGTTTGTGAGACAGGAATGCATTTACAAATGAACGGTATCTGCTTCGTGTCTCCTCATAGCAATTTATTTATTTTTTTTTTTTAACTGAATTAACACCCATTTGTGTTTCCCAAAAATGCCAGATGGTGTTCTCCCCCCCCCCCCCACCCCCCCCCCAAAAAAAGAATTGCACCATGTTTGTTATTCAATGACAGACAAATGAAGAAATCAAAAGCTAAGCTAAACTTTTTGCATGTAGGTGAGTTTAGATGGTGTGTGCAGCAGGGAGTACTGTTCTAGGAAAATAATCAATGACTGATACCCCTTTTCTACCAAATCAGTTCCAGGGCTGGTTCGGGGCCAGTGCTGGTTCACAACTCGTTCAACTTGCGAGCCAGCTGAGAACCAGTTTGCTTTTCCATAGCTCGCGGTGCTAAGAGAAGCCACGTCAGTTACGTCACTATGTTTGCATAAACCTTGGCGCGAATATCAAAGCAAAAACAACATGGAAGAAGCAGCAGCAACAACAATAATAATAATGGATGACTTCGGGTTTGTACAGCTGCGGCTTCTCGTCACTTAAAAGTGGCGATCTTTCGCGGTCTTGTTATTGTTGTTGGTCTTAACAACTCCGCCCCCCCCCGCTGATGTAAGCAGTTCTTTCCTCTGGCCCAGCAGAGAGTTGGTGCTAGCCTGGAACAGGTTTTTCTGGCCCCAGAGCCAGTTTTTTGTCAGTGGAAACAGAAAACACGGTTCCAAACTAAGCACTGGCCCTGAACCAGCCCTGGAACTGCTTTGGTGGAAAAGGGGCATGAGTGGTGTAATAATGCAGCCTGAAATGAAGCAAGTTTTTACCACATTGATTGATTATTTTTCCAATAACAGATGTCCCAGGCCATGGCGTTTTTGGCAAAATAACTTCTCAGACAACTTCACCATATCAACAATGGGCTCCTTGTACTCCGAGGTGGACAAAGTACCCAACTTCATTACTTAAGTCAAAGTACAGATCCCACTGGTCAAATGTTACTCCGATACAAGTGAAAGTTGTCCAGTCAATTTTTTACTTACGTACTGAATACTTGCTTTTAAGAAGACTTAAGTATTAAAAGTACATTTTCTGTCAACACATCGTTGTATTATTGCCACAACGCTTACAAAACCTAATGCCGTTACCAAAGACAGAAATGTGAATTCACAAAACGAACGCGTGCTGTGCCGTCATGGTGGTTTAGTCAGTGAAACTCCACCTGACATGCTAGCAAACTCCTTTTCAAACTCGAAATCCTATTGGGTAGCTAACGCTACTAGAAAAGAAAGATTTCTACGTTGTTTATTTGGCAAGATTATGCTAAAACATATTTCTGAAAAGACTTCAGTTAACGTTATTCATGTTAGCGTAACTGTTTTTACATGCTAACTAACAGTGTCCACGTTAACTAGCTGTGTGTAAATGTTAGCCGTGAACAAGGCTACGGCAACTTGGCGGGCAAATCCGTAGTAAGTCATTTGACTAATCGGACTGCATAGCTATTGCAATGTTATCGCTAGCTCTAAAAGCACAGACAACTTTTTGTTGCAAGCTTTCTCTTGGAATAAAATATTTATATACCTCAATATGCTTCTGCAGGTTGGATGGCGAGTTTTTGTACGCCGTGATGTGATTCGTTTTCGGCAAACAAAATGAATCTTTAATCCCTTCAGAAAACTGAAACATGGGTTCTAGGTAAAGCCGTGTGTGTGTTCTCCAGAAGAACCGCCTCCTTCCATTCTGCCATCAACTGATCGTGATCAAATAACGCTGCAGGGAAATCACTGAATTTGATTTTGTACAGTCTCTGGACGTGACGTGACCCTAGTGATTACTGATAGTCTGTCTCGGTGTCACCTGCGAAAAAACCATCACGTTTTAGAAAAGAAAAAACATCTGCTTCATAGTCATGAGTAACGACGACCTTGATAGAAATGTAGTGGAGTGAAAAGTACGATATTTGCCTTTCAAATGTAGTGAAGTTAAAGTTAAGTTTCCAAAAAAATTAATACTCACGTAAAGTACAGATACTCTGTGTACTGAAGTACGGTACTCAAGTAAATGTACTTCGTTACTGTCCACCTCTGCTTACACTCGGGGCTTATTTCAGTTTTGAAACGGTGAGATTCTCACGTCTCTGGTAGCATGTTTGCGTTCAGCACTACAGAGAGAACAATGTCATACGTCATACTTGTGTGCTGACATTAGCTTGAGCGTTTCTTTCTATTCATAGTAGTTTGATGCTTTTCTCTAGTTTACTAAAAGGAGCTTTGTCAGTGTTCTGACATGTATGATAAACATTTGTTTTCAGAAGCTTTTTCAGACACAAAGTATGAATACATTTCCTTATATGGGCGTAAGGAAATGTCTGTAACTAAATACACTGACTCTGCCATTCTAGTTTCTGTGTCGAGATTTCCCAGATAAATCTGATGCAGCTCTACAAAAGTTTATGGCCTGGACCAAGAAATTCTATGCGTTGTAGTACCATTAAATGTAAGGAATTGGTTCGATGCAAGAAAGGTAATTTTTATTGCCTTTTTTTTTTTTTTTTTTTCCCTCTTCCTGTGCTGTATAATATCAGGCAGTATAGTCGTGCGTCTTTTTAGGAGTAACTTTTGAGAATAAATTTAGTGTTCATGTTCAGGAAAAGCTGTATGAAGCTAACAAATGCCTATTTGTAATTAGAAGTCTGCACAAAAGGTTGCACGCAAGATGTAGATCATCTTTTTAACGCGATAGTTCTCACGAAAATATTGTACGCCCTTCCAGTTAACGCTGCTAGTGTTTCATATTCTTCCATGCTTTTTAAAAAGATGCTATAAGAGATGTTCATCAAGTAGTTTTAACGTCATGGAGCTTTTGGAGTAGTGCGACCGCCGCCTTTTTAATAAAATAAAAAATGGAGACCGTCCTTTTATATAGCTTCCTCGCTACTTATAAAGAATCCTCTGAGCGTCTTAGAACTAGAGCCCTGCACTCCCGCGGGGGACTTGCGGGACCCGCCACAAAGCAGTGCGGCGCAGGACAAATTTTGAAAGCTCATTGTGGGCGCGGGCGGGACCAGAAGTGCACATATGCGGGCGGGGGCGGGAGTGCACATATGCAGCGGGAGCGGTGATAAGCTGCAGTCCCGCTAACTAAAAACATGTTTGAAATAAAATTTATAAATTATTAATTTATGTCTATCATATATAATTTGTGCTGGATATTTTACTTGGCATTAATAACATTTTAAGATGCCTAAATTTGCAGAGAGAGTCAGATTGCCAGATTGAGTGAGGAATAGCATCTTAAATTTGCCATTGATCACCCTAACGGGAAACCCTTTGATCACTCTAATGACTCGCCGTTCACACCCAGCTAGCAAGAGAACCATGAGGGAAGTGATTTACTGCTTGCATTAGTCTACAACTCTAATCAGAGAGACAGGTTACACAGTGACGGTAGGCTTGACTCAATGCTATCCCAGAAATCCTTCCTGTAATATGCAAATTTGGCTGTCCAATCAGAGGCGACCAAATTTGCATATTACAGGAAGGATTTCTGGGATAGCATTGAGTCAAGCCTACCGTCACTGTGTAACCTGTCTCTCTGATTAAAGTTGTTCACTCATGGTTCTCTTACTAGCTCTGCTTTGCAATTAAAAAAAAAAAACATTGGTACAAAGCAAGCCCATTCACTTTTTTTTTTAATGCTGATCAGAGAACTACAATGGTTTCTCATGTGACAAAAATGTGCGATTCACTATTAAATATTTTAATTGCTTGACAGCTATTATTATTATTAGAGACACTACATGCTGAATTCAGAAACAAGGTAAATAACGAACGTGAGCTGTAGATATTTATGCTCAAATCCACTCAATGTAGGGGGCGGGGCACCGTCACGCTGTGTCAAGACAAGAACTTTCCTGAGAAATAACGCGAACGTCTGCATCATGCGGGATTTGCGGGCAGGAGCGGGGCAAAATATGGCAGGCAGGAGTGGGACTGAAAATCATAATTCTTTGTGGGCGGGAGCGGGACTGAAAATCATAATTCTGCGCGGGCGGGAGTGGGACTGCACAATGCGGGCGGGAGCAGGACTGAAAAATCCGACCCGCGCAGACCTACTTAGAACCTGTATATGACCCAAGATAAACGCTGAACATTTTAAGGATGGCTTTTTTTTTTTTTAAATAGGTTAATATTAAAGTATAATTTAGCTATATGATTTTAGATTTTGTAGCACTTTTTTTTTTAATTGTAACATTTTGCTATGTAATTTTATCTGATGAAATGGACATTTGAGTATAAAATGGAGCCGTTACCATTACGCAGAAGTCTTTGTCCAAGTAGCCCATTGGCTGCTGCTATTGTTATTTACTACGTTCACTGTTGAATGCTCAATTTTGATTGGTCAGAAGGTGTTTGGTCACTAGAATATTAATATGCTTGTTCACTTTTGGGGTCTCGTGCAGACATCAGGTGGAGAATAGCACCATTTGACGTTGTAGAATGTGAGCCTGAAGCAGAAGTGCTATTTTGGTTACGATGCAGAAGTGTTTGTCCAAGTAACCCCTTAGACACGCTTGTAATAAGTTGTATGGCTGTCTGCTGTACGAGTCCCTGTGCAAGTTGTTACTATAGACATAAGGCATTAGAACAAACTTGCTCACGTTAGAAACCAGTGTTGGCGATTCAAGAGCTTCTGACCAATTAGAACTGAGGTATAATTTGCAGATTGACTATTTGATTATGCAAATGAGGTTCAGTTGGGGCAAAAAAACCCACCTGCTGCTTTTTATTATTTGTAGCAGTGGGGGCGTGGTCAAGCGTCGGTCTGTGACCGGAGGGCGGAGTCAGGTAAGGTAAGTGGCAGAATCACTGCACCTGATGTTAATTAACGTGTGTTTGCGTGTCTTCCCCAGCGACCGCGCTCTATTTAAGGAGAGAGCGAGAGCAGAGGAGAGCTCTCTCCCGAACCAGGCACCAGATGTCTGTCTGTGTTCTAAGAGACCACTGAAAAGTGTAAAATAAAAAGGATTTCGAACCTTAGTTCTGTCCTGCCGCCTTCTGTGCTCCTCCCACTCTTACGAACTGCCACAGTGGATGCTGAGAGAGCTCAGTAGGGAGAGCGTTAGATTGAAGGTCCCTGATTCAGTCCTGGGTTTCAGCACCACTGTGGCAGTTCGTAAGAGTGGGAGGAGCACAGAAGACGGCAGGACAGAACTAAGGTTCGAAATCCCTTTTTATTTTACACTTTTCAGTGGTTTCTTAGAACACGTAGACAGACACTCGCACAGACACACATCTGGTGTCTGGTTCGGGAGGGAGATCTCCTCTGTCCTCTCTCTCTCTCCTTATGCCTCGGTCACAACCGGCCGTACGTGCTCCTACGGCTGGGCTACATGCAAGAAACGCACGGAGGGCGCACGTGTGACGTGCTGATTTTCGAGCCGTATACTGGCCGCAGAGGTTCTTTGTCATGTCAAACAAACTCTACGGGTGCTTAAGTTTTTCTTTTTTTTTTTTTCAGGTTGCAAGACAAACTTGCGTCCAACGTGCATCTTTCTCCATGAGCAAAAAAAAAAAACGCAGCAATTTGGGAAACACCAAAAATCGCACGGCCAAAAAAAATCGTACATCCGGTTGTGACCTAGGCTTTAAATAGGGCGCGGTCACTGGGGAAGGCAAAAACACGTTAATTAACATCAGGTGCAGTGATTCTGCCACTCACCTTCCCTGACTCCGCCCTCCGGTCACAGACCACTGCTTGACCACGCCCCCACTGCCACATCATTATTATTATTATTATTAATGTATTTATTTTATTTCCCTCCCCCCCCAATAACGTGTTGTCACGCAGGACGAGGCAGAAATGTCATCAGATGAGGAGAACTGCCTGACGCAAGATGAGATCCAGTCGTTTGTAGAGGAGAACAAGTCTTTCTACAGCACACGAGACCAGTACAGGCAGCACCTGAAGGACCGATTCACCAAATACTGCCACTCCAGTGTGTGCAGAGGAGATTGGCGACCCACGGCCAGTGTCAACTAAAAGGAAAAACCCACCAAACACGATTTTTACAGATGGGGGGGGGAAACGCTCACGATTTACCCCTGCTGCAGGAGGAAGAAAATGAAATTTGTGGTCAAAAACCAGAATGAATTCTTGAGCTGTGTCTTGTTTTGTTAAAGTTTAATTTTATTTGTTGGGGATAGTTAAATGGTCATTCACTTCTGTCACACTTCTTCTCTACTTCCTTTTTTCACTTTCTCTTTTCACCTCCCCTCTCCCTCATCCCTCACTCGCACTCAGGTGGAGTTTATTTACTGATTTTTCTGGATTTACAGTGGGTTCATCAGCTCACAGTGGAAGTGATAAGATTGCAGGCTGTCGCTGTAGTGATGCTAGTACATAGTCTTCTAGTCTTACTGTTTATTTAACATCTCTTTATTTTCCCAGTTCATCTCACCGACTGAGACACTTCATTTTAGTGGCAAATTGTTCTATCAATAAATGTGTACAGAAATGAAATGAGTATAAAGATTTTACACAGAGAGAAACATCCATTTATAAGGAGGCTTGGGTGTAATGTTGAGCGCAATGTGCAAAATTGAATTAATAAAGAATATTTATTAATACGCATTAAGACGAGTGTGTGGCGTTTTCTTCTTGAATGAATTATACTCCACAGTGAGGAGAGAATTTTCAGTTTTGTTTTGAAGAAATATTTTACACAACTTTTCCTTGTGCCCCAGGTGTAGCTGATCAGCCCAGGGATAATGTTTTGAAGTTTTTCTTTAGTATCCAAGTACTCATTCTCTTTTTCAGTGTCTATTTCACCCAATTTATGTAAGAAATAAACAGCAAGGCATGCTGTTACAGGAAAATAATGAACGAAAGTGGTGTGACATTTTTATCCATGTGAGACATCAGCAAAATAAGTTGGTTCACCAGCTCTCGCACTTGCTTATGAAGTTAGTAAGGCCAAAAAAAAAAAAAATCCAGGTGGTCATGTTACAGTACCAAGAACTGTGATGTACGAAGCTGTTTTTTTTAAAAGAAAGCCTAGTTAGTTTTACTTCTGACTCTTACCAAGTAGCTGATTACTGGAGAGTCCTTCCAATAACACAACCTTGTGTCAGTGATTACGCAACTTTTTTTTACCGCCGCCAAGGAGGTTGTTTTCGGTAGCGTTGGTTTGTCTATTAGCAACATTACGGAAAAAGTTATGAACGGATTGCACTGAATTTTTTTTTTCCAGAGGTGTGACTGGGCACAAGTAACAATCCATTAAATTTTGGCGGTGATCCGGATCACCTTCTGGATCCCGGATTTTTTTAAAGGATTCTTGGCGGAGGTCTGCGCTCTCAGAGTGCTTTTCTAGTTTTTAAACCAGCTCACTGTACGTAGTATTGATGCCATTAGAACAAATCTTAACATTGAAATAATTCCCAAATCCATGTTATTTACTTGCTTTAAATTACATCAAGCACGATTCTGAAATTTCTAGAATTAATAATTGTCTAACAGAAATGGTCTATTTGCAAATTTTATAATCTGCTGAATATGGTGTGGCTGAAGAACTGGGTTAGTTTAAAGCCAGATGCATAGTTTAGTCAAAAGTTTGTGGACACCTAACCATCGCACACTTGTGCATTTTCCACAAAGTTGTACAGAATATCTTTCTTTGCTGTAGCTTGATTTATTTCCCTTCACTGGAACTTAAGGGCCCAAACCTGCTCAAGTGTGAATCGATAATACCCCTGTTCACATGGAGATGTGGTCTGGTAAGGTTTTGATTGATTGATTTTCTATTTTTATTTAGTAAATACATGGATGACACAAGAAAGTGAAAACACTCATTTCCATTGTGGTCCATAAAATGAAGGGAAAAAAATATAGAATGTGAAATTAAAATAAAAAAAATATGCATGTTGATGACAAACATGAGTAGTATATATGTTATTTACCAGCTGGGAGGTCTGTATTGTGAAATACCGTGACCGAGGTCTTGAAAGTACTGAGCGAGGCCCTCTGGGCCGAGGTCAGTATTCAAGGCCGAGGTCACGGAATTTCACCATACGAACCGACCTTAAGCTGGTAAATAATATATTTTATTTTTTCTTTACCAAATTCTAACAGAAAACGAGAGCGCCCGAAAGGGAAAACCAAGCCGAGCCGCCATTTTGAATCCTCATTCACGGCTGTAATGCAGATTGCTTCCTCCTCGGTATACAAGTGCACTTCCATGGCAGGAAAAAAACAAACATTTTGCTGCCTATGTAGTCCCTTATTTATACAAAATTGAGTCATTCAGGATTCAGCCATGTTTTTGCTCAGCATTAGCAACAGTTACAGGTTTTTAGCTTTCTCCTGAAATTTTTTCTTTTATTTCTTCTTCCGCAGGGTAGTAAAACTCGCTTTCACTGTGAACACTGTCGTTATCACTATCCACGCTGTAAAATTAATGCTATTCTCCTGAGAAATGCTGGCAAAAATTTGTAAGATTTTTCATAATCTTATAAATAAATCTTATAAAAAAGATAAATGTTGACAAAAATTACTATGTTTGTTGTTGTGAACAAGCGAGTAGCCAGAAATCCGTATCCGGGGTGCGTACCTTAGGATATGGACCCGCTCGCCAGCCAATCAGAGCGCAGGATTTGATGGAAACCGGACCATGAAAAAAATTATAAAAATACTGTACAAAAGTACTTAGTACAAAATACAAGTAAACAAATGCCTGGATCAAAATTAACAGCACACGGTGGTGTAAGTTGTTAGCACGGTTGCCTCACAGCAAGAAGGTCCTGGGTTCGAGCCCACAGTCCAAAGACATGCAGATAGGTTAATAATGGATGGCCTTGGGCTGAGGTACCCTTGAGCGAGACACCTAACTCCCAACTGCTCCCCGAGCGCTGTTAGCATGGCTGCCCACTGTTCTGGGTGTGTGTGTGCGCATTTGTGTGTTCAGATGGGTTAAATACAGAGAGGAATTTCACAAATGTGTGATCAATAAAGTTGTGCTTTCTACAACCCCGATTCCAAAAAAGTTGGGACAAAGTACAAATTGTAAATAAAAACGGGATGCAATGCTGTGGAAGTTTCAAAATTCCATATTTTATTCAGAATAGAACATAGATGACATATCAAATGTTTAAACTGAGAAAATGTATCATTTAAAGAGAAAAATTAGGTGATTTTTAAATTTCATGACAACAACAAATCTCAAAAAAGTTGGGACAAGGCCATGTTTCCCACTGTGAGACATCCCCTTTTCTCTTTACAACAGTCTGTAAACGTCTGGGGACTGAGGAGACAAGTTGCTCAAGTTTAGGGATAGGAATGTTAACCCATTCTTGTCTAATGTAGGATTCTAGTTGCTCAACTGTCTTGGGTCTTTTTTGTCGTATCTTCCGTTTTATGATGCGCCAAATGTTTTCTATGGGTGAAAGATCTGGACTGCAGGCTGGCCAGTTCAGTACCCGGACCCTTCTTCTACGCAGCCATGATGCTGTAATTGATGCAGTATGTGGTTTGGCATTGTCATGTTGGAAAATGCAAGGTCTTCCCTGAAAGAGACGTCGTCTGGATGGGAGCATATGTTGCTCTAGAACCTGGATATACCTTTCAGCATTGATGGTGTCTTTCCAGATGTGTAAGCTGCCCATGCCACACGCACTAATGCAACCCCATACCATCAGAGATGCAGGCTTCTGAACTGAGCGCTGATAACAACTTGGGTCGTCCTTCTCCTCTTTAGTCCGAATGACATGGCGTCTCTGATTTCCATAAAGAACTTCAAATTTTGATTCGTCTGACCACAGAACAGTTTTCCACTTTGCCACAGTCCATTTTAAATGAGCCTTGGCCCAGAGAAGATGTCTGCGCTTCTGGATCATGTTTAGATACGGCTTCTTCTTTGAACTATAGAGTTTTAGCTGGCAACTGCAGATGGCACGGTGAATTGTGTTCACAGATAATGTTCTCTGGAAATATTCCTGAGCCCATTTTGTGATTTCCAATACAGAAGCATGCCTGTATGTGATGCAGTGCCGTCTAAGGGCCCGAAGATCACGGGCACCCAGTATGGTTTTCCGGCCTTGACCCTTATGCACAGAGATTCTTCCAGATTCTCTGAATCTTTTGATGATGATATGCACTGTAGATGATGATCTGTTCAAACTCTTTGCAGTTTTACACTGTCGAACTCCTTTCTGATATTGCTCCACTATTTGTCGGCGCAGAATTAGGGGGATTGGTGATCCTCTTCCCATCTTTACTTCTGAGAGCCGCTGCCACTCCAAGATGCTCTTTTTATACCCAGTCATGTTAATGACCTATTGCCAATTGACCTAATGAGTTGCAATTTGGTCCTCCAGCTGTTCCTTTTTTGTACCTTTAACTTTTCCAGCCTCTTATTGCCCCTGTCCCAACTTTTTTCAGATGTGTTGCTGTCATGAAATTTCAAATGAGCCAATATTTGGCATGAAATTTCAAAATGTTTCACTTTTGACATTTGATAATTTGTCTATGTTCTATTGTGAATACAATATCAGTTTTTGAGATTTGTAAATTATTGCATTCTGTTTTTATTTACAATTTGTACTTTGTCCTAACTTTTTTGGAATCGGGGTTGTACAAAGACAATAGAGGACTGAGATTATGACACTGGAGTGGAAGAACTTGAGCCTGGATCTCAACCCCAGTGAACTGGAGCACATTATGTCACAAAAAATAATTACCATTGCTAGTTTTAGGCAGCTTAGAAGCCGGCTCTTCCGTTATTGCTGTTTCTTCTACGTTTTCTTGATGTTGTGTTCTAGAAACAGCACTAAAACTTAGCTTTGAAGCCACAAAATGCAATTTTGATGGAAAAAAATATATAATAAATTGCTTACCTCTCTTCACGTTGAAAGAAGGAGGAAAGTTTCGCTTGTTTTGACATGACCAATTATTAACCCAAGAGGAAATACTTGGAATTCGGAACTAAAAAGACTGCAGCTATACTGGCAGCTTGACCATGCTTTCTAGTGCGATCATGTTATGCTTGTGCAGAACTGTGTCAGTCCTGCGCGCCTTAGCTCGTGCACCTGAAGGTGCGCCTCGGGCTGCGTGTGCCTAATGAGCTCCGGCACGCTCACAAAGAACACTTGTCTTTAATCAAAGAACTATGTTTGGGCTATTTAAGCACTGCGCCCAGGCGGCAAGGTGGTGTAGTGGTTAGCGCTTTCGCCTCACAGCAAGAAGGTCCGGGTTCGAGCCCCGTGGCCGGCGAGGGCCTTTCTGTGTGGAGTTTGCATGTTCTCCCCGTGTCCGCGTGGGGGTGCTCCGGTTTCCCCCACAGTCTAAAGACATGCAGGTTAGGTTAACTGGTGACTCTAAATTGACCGTAGGTGTGAATGGTTGTCTGTGTCTATGTGTCAGCCCTGTGATGACCTGGCGACTTGTCCAGGGTGTACCCCGCCTTTCGCCCGTAGTCAGCTGGGATAGGCTCCAGCTTGCCTGCGACCCTGTAGAAGGATAAAGCGGCTAGAGATAATGAGATGAGATTAGCACTGCGCCCATGCAAGGACGATGCAAAGTATTGTGCCGTGTCTAGTGTGCCTTACTGAGCCTTGTTTCCTGGCCCTGTCCTTGTCGACCTCCTGGTTTTTCGACTCCTGTTTCTCGTCCCTTGATCTTATAGAGTTTTGCCTCTGATATTCTGTCCGCGCCTCGATTGACCTCCTGCCTGTTTCCTCGATTACGACTTTGCCTGCTGTTTCGGACTGTTTGCCTGTTGCGTGCATTTTATGCACTTTATGCTCATATCGCACTGTGTATTATTTAACATATCTGCACTTGCATCCGCTTCTCCCGCACATACCGAACCACAGGAAGTCCATACAAGGTTATAGAAACCCTAATGAGGCTGAGGTGACAATCTAGTTTAAAAAAAAAAAAAAATTTTTAAATTACAATGGGGGCGGCACGGTGGTGTAGTGGTTAGCGCTGTCGCCTCAGCAAGAAGGTCCTGGGTTCGAGCCCCGGGGCCGGCGAGAGCCTTTCTGTGTGGAGTTTGCATGTTCTCCCCGTGTCCGCGTGGGTTTCCTCCGGGTGCTCCGGTTTCCCCCACAGTCCAAAGACATGCAGGTTAGGTTAACTGGTGACTTTAAATTGACCGTAGGTGTGAATGTGAGTGTGAATGGTTGTCTATGTGTCAGCCCTGTGATGACCTGGCGACTTGTCCAGGGTGTACCCCGCCTTTCGCCCGTAGTCAGCTGGGATAGGCTCCAGCTTGCCTGCGACCCTGTAGAAGGATAAAGCGGCTAGAGATAATGAGATGAGATGAGAAATTACAATGGGCGCTTTTCTAATATTCTTATGTGGCTACTGAAAAAAATGTATGGTCTTGACAAGGGGGGGGGTAACGGGCACCCCAGGACACCCCCCCCAGCTGCGCCCCTGTATTGTGTGTGAAAGAAAGAAAGCACAACTTTATTCATCACACACTTATGAAATTCCTCTCTGCATTTAACCCAGCTGAAGCAGTGAAAACACACACACCCAGAGCAATGGGCAGCCATGCCTACATGTGGGCTGCATGGTGGTGTAGTGGTTAGCACAGTCGCCTCACAGCAAGAAGGTTCCGGGTTCGAACCCAGTGGCCGGTGAGGGCCTTTCTGTGTGGGGTTTGCCCCGTGTCTGCTCCGGTTTCCCCCACAGTCCAAAGACATGCAGTTAGGTTGACGTGGGATGGCCTTGGGCTGAAGTACCCAAAAGTGGCGGTGCGCACGTACACAGCAGCTTTGCTTTCCTATGACGAACTGAATTTCGTTGTGCAGTGACAATAAAGGCATTCTATTCTAAAAGAGGAGTAAAGGCAATGCATCTCAGAGCCATATTCTGGGGCGGCCTTGGGCTGAGGTGCCTTTGAGCAAGGTACCTGACCCCTGACTGCTCCGCGGGCGCTGTGTGTGGCTGCCCACTGCTCTGGGTGTGTGTGCGCGCACGTGTTCACTGCTTCAGATGGGTTAAATGCAGAGGATGAATTTCACTGTGCTTGAAGTGTGCATGTGACAAAAGTTTCTTCTTCTGACAGTGCCCGGGGAACAGTTAGGAGTTAGGTGCCTCACTCAAGGGTACCTCAGCCCAAACTTATGTCTTTGAACTGTAGGGGAAACTGGAGCACCTGGAGGAAACCCATGCAGACACGGGGAGAACATGCAAACTCCGAACAGAAAGGCCATCGCCGGCCGCTAGGCTCGAACCCAGAACCTTCTTGCTGTGAGGCGACCGTGCTACCCATGCCATGTGTTTTTATAGAAAAGGCTAGGCTTACTAGTCCAGCCTGTTTGTTATCCATATTAATCTGCTATACCTCAAGTGCCCTTGACTGTTTGGTTATTTGAACCAATTTGTGTGTATGTGTATATATATATGAGTGTTTAGTCTATGTCTAGTTCATATCTAGAGTGTTTATACTGTTTATATTGTCTGTTTGAGTGTTTAGTCTATGTCTAGTTCCTATCTAGAGTGTTTATACTGTTTATATTGTTTTTTTCAATTATTCTATTTTTATTTATTGCATTGCCTGTTTGCACCGTGGGTCAGAGAGGACTGAAATTTCATCTGTGCTGTATGTCGAGCATGTATAGCATATTTGACAAAGTTGACTTGACTTGAGGGGCGGCACGGTGGTGTAGTGGTTAGCGCTGTCACCTCACAGCAAGAAGGTCCTGGGTTCGAGCCCCGGGGCCGGCGAGGGCCTTTCTGTACGGAGTTTGCATGTTCTCCCTGTGTCCGCGTGGGTTTCCTCCGGGTGCTCCGGTTTCCCCCACAGTCCAAAGACATGCAGGTTAGGTTACCTGGTGGCTCTAAATTGAGCGTAGGTGTGAATGTGAGTGTGAATGGTTGTCTGTGTCTATGTGTCAGCCCTGTGATGACCTGGCGACTTGTCCAGGGTGTACCCCGCCTTTCGCCCGTAGTCAGCTGGGATAGGCTCCAGCTTGCCTGCGACCCTGTAGAACAGGATAAAGCGGCTAGAGATAATGATGAGACTTGACTTGACTTGAAAAGTAAATAATTTTGACTTTCTGTTAAGTCAATGTCTTAATCAGCCTCTAGATGGCGGTGTTTAGCGATTTTTTTTTTCGATTTTTTTTTTTTTTTTAAAGCTAAATGTGTATTCCAAGCTAATCTTATTTAATATCTGTCCTAGTTTTCTGAATGGTTTTATATAACCTAATAGCAGCAGCTCTAGATTTTTAAAGCTCTATTAGTAATTCAGTATATGCGACTCGACTCAGCTGTCCTGCAGAGAGAGAGAGAGAGGGAAAAAAAAAAGGGCGGGCGGTGACACCAACCCAAATCTTGTGGGGTTTTTTTTTTTTTTTTTTTGTGCCTTGCTGTGTAATATTTAATCAGCGCCTGTGGCTGGGAGCGCCGGAGCGGGAGAGAGGATCACTCCGGGATCTCATCACCGATCTCGGGCTGTGCTTTGATTAACCGGCTGTCAAAGTCAAACTCGGAGCAGAAAGCGTGCGGCCAGTGTGAGTGTAATCTGGAGAAATCGTCCGGTCGGTCGGCTCAGATCTGCGATGGAGCGCTGGAAAGGCAGAGTGGCGCTCGTGACCGGAGCGTCCGTCGGGATTGGAGCGGCTGTCGCGCGCGCTCTCGTCCAGCAGGGCATGAAGGTGGTCGGGTGCGCGCGCAGCGTCGATAAAATCGAGGTAAACCGGTGATTACTGCTCGGTTGTTTTTAATTACCGAGAGGGCCCGCTCATGCACGAGTGTTGTTGCTACTTTAGCTCGCTAGCGCACAGCTAAGCGTCCCGCAAACCGGCCATCAAACTGCTGACTTCAAAACACACGCGCCATTCACAGTGGTCAGCGCGTGATGTTTTTGTTTGTTTGTTTACTTACTTATTTACTTACTTCATGATATGTTGTCACTGTTAGATCTTAAAAACCTCAGAGTCTGTTATCATCCTGACACAGTGATTTAATTATTGTCTAATAATAATAATAAAAGGTTATTAGCTAGCATTAGCGGTGTCACTGTTAACCACGCCCACTTTACCATCACATCAAGCTACGCAAAATTATTCATCACATGATCCAATCATTATCTACTTCCTGTATAATATAAACTATGTAAACTGTGTAATAATAATAATAGGTTATTAGCTAGCATTAGCGTTGTCACTGTTAACCACGCCCACTTTACCATCACATCAAACCACACAATATTATTCATCACATGAGCCAATCATTATCTACTTCCTGTATAATATAAACTATGTAAACTGTGTAACAATAATAATAGGTTATTAGCTAGCATTAGCGTTGTCACTGTTAACCACGCCCACTTTACCATCAATTAAACCACACAATATTAATCACATGAGCCAATCATTATCTACTTCCTGTATAATATAAACTATGTAAACTGTGTAATAATAGAAGGTTATTTGCTAGCATTAGCGTTGTCACTGTTAACCACGCCCACTTTACCATCAATCAAACCACACAATATTATTCATCACATGAGCCAATCATTATCTACTTCCTGTATAATATAAACTATGTAAACTGTGTAACAATAATAATAGGTTATTAGCTAGCATTAGCGTTGTCACTGTTAACCACGCCCACTTTACCATCAATCAAACCACACAATATTAATCACATGAGCCAATCATTATCTACTTCCTGTATAATATAAACTATGTAAACTGTGTAGTAATAATAATAATAAAAGGTTATTAGCTAGCATTAGCGTTGTCACTGTTAACCACGCCCACTTTAACATCACATCAAACCACGCAAAATTATTCATCACATGATCGAATCATTATCTACTTCCTGTATAATATAAACTATGTAAACTGTGTAGTAATAATAATAATAGGTTATTAGCTAGCATTAGCGTTGTCACTGTTAACCACGCCCACTTTACCATCACATCAAACCACGCAAAATTATTCATCACATGATCCAATCATTATCGACTTCCTGTATAATATAAACTATGTAAACTGTGTAATAATAATAATAGGTTATTAGCTAGCATTAGCATTGTCACTGTTAACCACGCCCACTTTACCATCACATCAAACCCCACAAAATTATTCATCACATGATCCAATCATTATCGACTTCCTGTATAATATAAACTATGTAAACTGTGTAATAATAATAATAGGTTATTAGCTAGCATTAGCATTGTCACTGTTAACCACGCCCACTTTACCATCACATCAAACCCCACAAAATTATTCATCACATGATCCAATCATTATCGACTTCCTGTATAATATAAACTATGTAAACTGTGTAATAATAATAATAGGTTATTAGCTAGCATTAGCATTGTCACTGTTAACCACGCCCACTTTACCATCACATCAAACCCCACAAAATTATTCATCACATGATCCAATCATTATCTACTTCCTGTATAATATAAACTATGTAAACTGTTAAAAATATATAATAATAATAATAATAATAATAATATAACATGATAAACAACAGCGCTGTTCACTGCTCGATTCTGATTGGTCAGGAGGTCTTGGTTCATTTTCTATCACATCACTTCTGGCTGATATAAACGCACGTGCTGTAATAAGCTATGCTGTCATCTCTATAGTGACCATTAAAAGAGAACTGAAGGCAAATTTTTTATTCTCAAAATTCTATTTATCTCATTTTATTAAATATCGGAATGCATTTCTGATCGCTATTTCGTCCAGGGGCGTGTTTAGCCTATTTTTGGGGGTGCTCAAGCACCCCCAAAAACGAGCTCAGCACCCCCTAGCTCAGCACCCTCAAAAACACTGCTTTTGGACGTAATTTTCAGAAATAAGTGCCCTTGCGCACTGTGCAATGAATGTGTGCGCGGCAGCGCGGGCGTGTGTGTGTTCTTGAATTCACCTGTTACGTGAGTTCTATGGCCAGTAAAATCCCTCTCCTCCTTGCGTCCCCTCTGATTGGGTTGCCTGTCCGCGCGAGTGCTTGCTACGACATGGTGTTTTTTTAACTGGATTCCACGCCGATGAGGAACTCGAAGTAGCACCTGAGTATTACTGGCATAGCGAGATGTGAAGGTACGGACTGGAGTTAGAATTACACAACACAATAATATGCATAATGCAATATTGATGTTCCCTGGTCTATGAACAGAATGATAAAAACCACATTTATCATCCATATCGAGATACTTTTGTACTTAATGTAACATAGCGTTTACTAATGTAAACTAATGTAAAATCATAATAATACACACATTACACAAAACACAATAACACATTAATTAACAATTACCACTGTTCAAAATGAATAGCTCCAACATTACAAATGCAGTAGTAGGTCTTGTTAAAAATATAACGTAAATATTTGTGTCAGTGGTTGTAAATGTGTAGATATCATAGTTTATTGGGTCAGCTTCTGTTAAAACATTGCAGAATTGCTAGTCTAGTCTTCTTGTCTAGTTAAGTCTGTCTAAATGCGGAATAAACGTGGAAACACTGTCGTTCAAGCCAGGTGCCTCTGTCAGCTCTGGGGGCTAAGCACCCCCAAAGATCAGATGCTAGAATCGCCCCTGATTTCGTCACTGCTATAGCAAGTTCTGAGTGTTTGAAATATGCTCTGTAATATATCAGTCCATATGTCAAAGCAATGGCCGTAAACGAGATTCGCTGAGACCTATGCGAGACTTCGTAGGATGGAAGTAAAACATACAACGGAAATCAAAGTGACCAACCCTGTATCTGAAATCACTCAGTCATTCACTACTCCCTACTCCCTATATAGGGAATTACTATATAGAGGACTATATAGTGAGCTCATTGATGAAATGAAAAAACGCTTTCAGATGCTACTCCGTCGCGCTGGTATTTACGTCATTACTGTCGCACAATTAAAATGTGCCAGATCAGTCGGCTGGTGGGTTTTCAAAATAATAAACACATGCGTGTATTTTTGTGATAAATCCATATTATACTGAGCGCATTTCCCACATTAATCAATACAAAGTACCTGCATCTTTCAGTTCTTTTAAATCAAGGCTGAATACTTTCTTCTTTGCCGCTGCCTTTTATTAAATCAAATTTGAGACTTTTAATTTGATTTCTTTCAGCGCAACCACAATGCATGATGGGATATATTGCTTTGGTTAGTGACCATCGTTGTACACTACTTTTCGTGATGCATTGTGGGATACTTTGAGTGCACTATATAGGGTGTAAATAATCCTCACTAAGGTTTCGGACAGCACTACAAAATGGCGTCCTCACTATATAGTGCACTATATAGTGAGTAGGGAGCGATTTCGGGCACAGGGGTTGTCAAAAGACGCTCTTTCGAATGCTGATGTAATCAAGCCGGAAGTTTTGTTCGTTCTGATAGCAATCAGGAAAGTTTGAATAAAGTAGGCAGTAATCGTCATTTAAACTCGTTTTTGTGCAACATTTCGTTTGGAAAACAGTTTTCAAAATGGTGGCACTGACACCTGGCTGACACTTCACGTTTCGAAGTCTCGCACAAGTCTCGTGAAGATCGCGCGGATAAGCGACGCCTGCCGTGGACCAAACGAACTAAATTCAACACGGCTAAAAACCGAACAGGCCGATAAGTATAATATTTAATTGCAATTAGTTGCCAATACGAGTCACGATATAAGGTTACTAAAACCGAAAACGTCATTGAATAACACGTTAATTAAGAAATAAAGCAAGTTTAAAAATGACTTCAGTTCTCCTTTAACACAGACTTGAATGGCGCTCCACATAAACATATATATTATATATAGTAGGCTACTGTGTAAAAGTCCCAGAGTTGATCCATGCTTGAGAGTAAAGATCATTTCAAAGATAATCATCTTGTCCAGCAAGATGTTGTTGGGTTGGGGTCCATGTGGACCCTATTGATCCACATGTCATAATAATTGGAGAATGGTTTTATGCACTGTAAAAAATGTAACTTGCAAAACTGTTGAGTGAAAAAAGGATTCTAAGTTGAATGAACAAATTTCCCTTCTAATTGTTCAAGTAACTAAAAAAACATAGTTGAGACGCCTTTCCTTCGCCACAAGTTCATAGGAATTGGAAAATTAAGTTAAGTGAACTTATATATTCAAGTGCTGATTGACGCCCCTTAACCGAAGCCACTGCGCATGCGCACTTCACCACAAGTTCGAAAGTTTCAACGGTCGGGTGGAGTGAGAAGTCCGTGGAAACTGGCACGAGACGTTGTATAGGAGTCTAGACTAAGCTTTCCTCAACAGAGGCCAGGGAATTCCCTCCTTGTATGTCGGTATTTGTTTCTGTTTGTGTAATAATAGGCAAAGTGAAGTAGAACTTAAGTGTTGAGAGGTTTGTGTTAACTAAAAAATGTAATGCACCCTAAATCATTGTAAAAAAAAAAAAAAACAGTCAAGCCAACTTAAAAATGTAACGCAACCTGCTGCCAAAGGATTTTGAGTAAACTCAACTTAGAACCATGATGTGCCAACTTGCTCTTCTAAGTTAATTGGCATTATTATTTCAATGTATTTCAATTAAACAATTTGTTGGACTGAACTTCTAAAGTCAAGTCAACATAAAATACTCTTCTATGTGAACTTAAAAGAATAATATAGGGCGTCGTGGCTCAGGTGGATAAGGCGCCATACCATAAATCCGGGGACCCAAGTTTAATTACGACCTGAGGTCGTTTCCTGATCCTTCCCCGTCTCTCTCTCCCGCTCATTTCCTGTCTCTACACTGTCCTATCCAATAAAGGTGGAAAAAGCCCCAAAAAACCTTTAAAAAAAAAAAAGAATAATTTAGGATAACAATGTTTTTTGTGCCAACTTGCTTTTCCAAGTTAATTGGAATGATTATTTCAATTTATTTCAACATCACAATTTGAATGCACTGAAGGCGGCACGGTGGTGTAGTGGTTAGCGCTGTCGCCTCACAGCAAGAAGGTCCGGGTTCGAGCCCCGTGGTCGGCGAGGGCCTTTCTGTGCGGAGTTTGCATGTTCTCCCCGTGTCCACGTGGGTTTCCTCCGGGTGCTCCGGTTTCCCCCACAGTCCAAAGACATGCAGGTTAGGTTAACTGGTGACTCTAAATTGACCGTAGGTGTGAATGTGAGTGTGAATGGTTGTCTGTGTCTATGTGTCAGCCCTGTGATGACCTGGCGACTTGTCCAGGGTGTACCCCGCCTTTCGCCCGTAGTCAGCTGGGATAGGCTCCAGCTTGCCTGCGACCCTGTAGAAGGATAAAGCGGCTAGAGATAATGAGATGAGATCACAATTTGAATGCACTGAAGGCGGCACGGTGGTGTAGTGGTTAGCACTGTCGCCTCACAGCAAGAAGGTCCGGGTTCGAGCCCCGTGGCCGGCGAGGGCCTTTCTGTGCGGAGTTTGCATGTTCTCCCCATGTCCGCGTGGGTTTCCTCCGGGTGCTCCGGTTTCCCCCACAGTCCAAAGACATGCAGGTTAGGTTAACTGGTGACTCTAAATTGACCGTAGGTGTGAATGTGAGTGTGAATGGTTGTCTGTGTCTGTGTCAGCCCTGTGATGACCTGGCGACTTGTCCAGGGTGTACCCCGCCTTTCGCCCGTAGTCAGCTGGGATAGGCTCCAGCTTGCCTGTGACCCTGTAGAACAGGATAAAGCGGCTACAGATAATGAGATGAGATGAGAATGCACTGAACTAGCTAAATAAAGTAAGGTCAACATAAAATACTCATCTGTGTCGACTTAAAAGAGCAAGTAAGCACAACTATTTGGCCCAGAGTTGAGTTTACTCAAAATCCTTTGGCAGCAGGTTGCGTTACATTTTTAAGTTGGTTTGACTAATTTTTTTTTACAGTGTGCCGGTTGCCCTTCCCGCCACAACCCTCCTATTTCTGGGCTTGGGAAACAACCATTCACACACACAGGCAATTTAGAGCAGCCAGTCAGACTAACTGAATGTCTTTGAGGGAAACCAGAGAAAACCCATGCAGACACGGGGAGAACATGCAAACTCCACACTCGCCCCTTTTCCACCAAATCAGTTCCAGGGCTGGTTCGGGGCCAGTGCTGGTGCTGGTTCACAACTCGTTCAACTTGTGAGCCAGCTGAGAACCAGTTTGCTTTTCCATAGCTCGCGGTGCTAACGGAAGACACGTAATTACGTCGCTGTATACGTCAGTTACATCATTGTATACGTCATTACGTCGCTGTATACGTCAGTTACGTCGCTACGTTTGCATAAACCTTGGCACGAATATCGAAGCAAAAACAACACGGAAGCAGCAGCAGCAGCAACAACAACAATAATAATAATGGATAACTTCGCGTTTGTACAGCTGCTGCTTCTCGTCGCTTAAAAAGGGTGATCTTTCGCGGTCTTGTTATTGTTGTTGGTCTTAACAACTCCACCCCCCCGCTGACGTAAGCAGTTCTTTCCTCTGGCCCAGCAGAGAGTTGGTGCTAGCCTGGAACAGGTTTTTCTGGCCCCAGAGCCAGTTCTTTGTCAGTGGAAACAGAAAACCCGGTTCCAAACTAAGCACTGGCCCTGAACCAGCCCTGGAACTGCTTTGGTGGAAAAGGGGCAACAGAAAGGCCCTCCTCGGCCACTGAGCTCAAACCCAGAACCTTCTTGCTGTGAGGCAACAATGCTAACCCACTACACCACCATCCATCCATCCATTATCTGTAATCGCTTATCCTGTACAGGGTCGCAGGCAAGCTGGAGCCTATCCCAGCTGACTACGGGCGAAAGGCGGGGTACACCCTGGACAAGTCACCAGATCATTGTAGGGTCGACACACAGAGGCAAACAACCATTCACATTCACACCTACATTTAATTTAGAGTCACCAGTTAACCTAACCTGCATGTCTTTGGACTGTGGGGGAAACCGGAGCACCCGGAGGAAACCCACGCGGACACGGGGAGAACATGCAAACTCTGCACAGAAAGGCCCTCGTTGGCTGCTGGGCTTGAACCCAGAACCTTCTTGCTGTGAGGCGACAACACTAACCACTACACCACCGTGCCACACATACAGTGGCATGCAAAAGTTTGGGCACCCTTACTGAAAATATTTGTTACTGTGAATAGTTAAGTGAGCAGAAGATGAACTGATCACCAAAAGACATAAAGGTAAAGACGACACATTTCAGCATTTTCTGCAAGATTTGTGTATTATTTTTTTTGTACAATTAAAGAGAGTGAAAAAAGAAAAGGAACACCATGCAAAAGTTGGGGCACCCCGATACATTTGAGTTCTCGGGTAACTTTTACCAAGGTTCCAGACCTTAATTAGCTTATTGAGCTGTGGCTTGTTCAAATTCTTCGCTAGGAAAGGTCAGATGATGCAGATTTCAAAGCTGTATAAATTCTCTGACTCCTCAAACTTGTCCCTAAAATCAACAGCCATGGGCTCCTCTAAGCAACTCCCTCGCATTCGGAATAATAAAATAATTGATGCTCTCAAAGCAGGAGAAGGCTACAAGAACATAGCAAAGTGTTTTCAGGTAGCTGTTTCCTCAGATTGTAATGTTATTAAGAAATGGCAGTTAACAGAAACAGTGGAGATGAAGGTGAGGTCTGGAAGATGAAGAAAACTTTCTGAAAGAACTGCTCGTTGGATTGTTAGAAAGGCAAATAAAAACCCCTGTTTGACTGCAAAAGACCTTCAGAAAGATTTAGCAGACCCTGGAGTGGTGGTGCACTGTTCTACTATGCAGCGACACCTGAACAAATATGACCTTCATGGAAGAGTCATCAGAAGAAAACCATTCCTGCATCCTAGCCACAAAATTCAGCGTCTGAAGTTTGCAAATGAACATCTAAATAAGCCTGATGCATTTTGGAAACAAGTCCTGTGGACTGATGAAATCAAAATAGAACTTTTTGGCCACAATGTGCAAAGGTATGTTTGGAGAAAAAAGGGTGCCAAATTCCAGGAAAAGAACACCTCTCCAACTCTGAAGCATGGGTGTGGCTCGATCATGCTTTGGGGTTGTGTTGCAGCCAGTGGCACAGGGCACATTTCATTGGTTGAGGGAAGCATGGATTCGAATAAATACCAGCAAATTCTGGAAGCAAACATCACACCATCTGTAAAAAAAAGTTGAAGTTAAAAAGAGGATGGGTCCTACAATAAGACGATGATCCAAAACACACCTCAAAATCTACAATGGAATATCTCAAGAGGCACAAGCTGAAGGTTTTGCCCTGGCCCTCACAGTCCCCTGACCTAAACATCATTGAAAATCTGTGCATAGATCTCAAAAGAGCAGTGCATGCAAGACAGCCCAAGAAACTTGTAGAACTGGAAGCCTTTTGCAGGGACGAATGTGTGAAAATCCCCCAGGTAAGAACTGAAAGATTATTAGCTGGCTACAAAAAGTGCTTACAAGCTGTGATACTTGCCAAAGGGGGTGTTACTACTGTAGGTACTAACCATGCAGGGTGCCCAAACTTTTTTGCTTCGGGCCCTTTTCCTTTTTTTTTGTCATTTTGAAAATGTAAAAGATGAAAATAAAAAATTGTTTTCTTATTAAAATATAAAGAGAATGAGTCATCTTTAACTTTATGCCTTTTGGAGATCATTTCATCTTCAACTTGCTTAACTGTTCACAGTCACAGCAATTTTGACCAGGGGTGCCCAAACTTTTGCATACCACTGTAATTTCAAAGATAATGAAATAAAATGTTTCTACATAAAAAAACCAAACATATTTTATAAAGAACAGTAAACAGTAATAAATGCAACAGAGTCAATATTTGCTGTGGCGACCCTTTGCTTTAAAAAAATCAGTCGCCTCGGGTACAGTGTGTCCAGCTTTATCAGGAAATTAGCTTGGAAATTTTACTGAGCATCTTGCAAAATCGGCCACGGTTCTTCTGGACACTTATTTTTTGTAGCGAACCCAGCAGCCTTCTGAAAAATGTTCTGAAAAGTGGTCTCTTATGTGGGCCTTTTATATGTATGCTGCTTTCTTTAATGACACACACACCATTTCATTTTGTGCTGGAAAACTAACTTTTGGAACTCGAAAATGTTTTTGTACTGACTCGATAATTTAGAAGTCATTAAATAAAAGTCTATAATGCAGTTTGTACTTTAAAAAAAAGAAAGAAAAGGGGGGATGGCAAGACTTTTGCACAGTACTGTATTTGGGAAAAAAAATGAGGTGAGGTTTTCTTTCTGCGAGGAAACATTTATTTCACAAAGCACTTACAATGGGTCAATTTGTTCTTTTAAAGTGCCATTCCACCATTGGATGTATTCTTTGGCATAAAATACAATATATTTTATGACAACATGACTAGACAGAGAAATCTTTTAGCTTCAAAATGATATATCAAACATCATTTTTTGACAACGACAAGTATATTAATTTTGCGACCAAAGTCACCTACCCTTTTAATTTCCACGCGGTAGTGAAACGTGATGTCATCGGCAGGTTCCCCTTCTTGTGTACCACGTCACGTGTGACGTGGCACAGATTATCAGCAATGGCGGATAGAACGCGATTTCCACTTGTCGATTGCTGTGCCGATATTCACCATCGATCGTCTCCTTTGGGCATCGCTTGCTATTTTCCTTCGCTTCTTTTCCGAAGCTGACAATCGCGTTCTATCCGCCATTGCTGATAATCTGTGCCACGTCACACGTGACGTGGTACACAAGAAGGGGAACCTGCCGATGACATCACGTTTCACTACCACGCGGAAATTAAAAGGGTAGGTGACTTTGGTCGCAAAATTAATATACTTGTCGTTGTCAAAAAATTATGTTTGATATATCATTTTGAAGCTAAAAGATTTCTCTGTCTAGTCATGTTGTCATAAAATATATTGTATTTTATGCCAAAAAAATACATCCAATGGTGGAATGGCACTTTAAGTTTTCTATCACAGGATAGAGGACTTTGCACTTTATCAGGACACGACAAGCCAAGATTTTTTGGTCTTACTAACTTCAAAAAAGACAGAGAGAGAGAGAGAGAGAGAAAGAAAAGAGAGGCTGGCAAGGGAACGACTGTTTATAGCTCTTTGGTGGAGGTGATACCAGGCTCTTACTTATTTCCGGATGTCTGCATAACAATAAACGAATAAAAAGTATGATATGTTTGTTAATTATTAATAAAAGGTACTCATTGGAAGATTGCCGTGGTATAATAGGAATAAATCACTTTGGGATATGCTGGTATTGGGAAATCGGCTTCGAGGCGGCGTCACACCTTATTACACACGTGACTTCTGCACTTGTTGGCTTTATTATCCTCTAGTTTACGTCCAGAATATTTAAAGGCGATACACAGAACCTTTATTTTTAAATACATTTCTGAGTGGATAGTATCTCCATCCTTGACTCTTGTATGCTGCATAAATGAGAATTTTAAAAAAATATATTTTTGAGAGTTAAAATCGACCGCAAAGTTGGCATTCGAGCTGCCCCGCTGAGCCAGCCAGCCCTGAGTGCGTGACGTCACAGCGGTAACCGGTTTTAAGGCCGAGGCCTTTGACAGCGATAGACCAAAGTCATAGAAATAAAAATTTATGGTGAATGTAAGAAATAGCGTTACCGACTTGCTCAACTAAGACTGATTTGACTTCATTGACTGTGGGTTGACTCTCATTAAAACAGGATGGGTGCTATAACTTATGCAACATACATGTCCATGCATGCATTTTCACTGATAAAACGTAAAAGGCTAATTAAATAATCAGATGAACTGAGACAATCACATTCTGAAGCAAATTAAATAATCTTATACCGCTAACTTAAACACACAATACAAGTTACATGTATTAATCTAAATGCAGGTAAACAACATGTTTTTTTTTTAATCCAAATAACAGTCGGCGCTTACCCGTCTGTGTTCTCGCTTCTTGAAGGCCGATCTTGTGGCCGATTGTTTTGAAACAATCTGACTTTTAGTTGTTCGTTCAGTTCTCCGTTCATTCACTTCTTCCACGTAAGGGCGAGATGGCAGCAATATCCAGTTTAGAAATCAGACGGTTGCTCAACTCATTCTCCATTTTCTCCATACTGAGTACTCCGCCATTACTGCTCGCCTCAGGCAATTACTAAAACCCGGGATGGAACGGGACGTCACCAGTTTTAGCAACAACCGCGGGGAGGTCACTGCCCGAGCGATATGTCCCGTCCCGTTCCATCCCGGGTTTTACCAACAGCCCTCGGCTCACTCTGGGAGAACTGGTGCAACTAAACTCACTTTCCTTTTAAAAATAAATAATATAAATACTTTCCTTTTCTTGTAGTTTTCTTTTAATTGTTGGTACTGCACCCTTTTTCAATACGGGCTTATACCCGACGCTCCTCAACAGATCAGAGGTCTCGTACGAGTCTTCAATGTGCAGAGCAGAGGAGAGACCACTTCATAGCCGCCCAATGTGCCCGTGAAATTCTTGCAAAACGCGTCCAAATCTTTGCAGTTTGAACATTCTTGGGCCGTGAATGCAACATAAATCCACCTTCTGTCATGTTGCTGTACCCGCCAGCAACACATCTACATTAGCGTGACCAGACGTTCCGGTTTGACCGGGACAGTCCCGATTTTGAGTTGCATGTCCCCAGTCCCGACAAAGGTCTGTCGGGACGCTGAAATATCCCGGTTTACACCAAACACTAACAAACTGTCCCGGTTACAGCGATCATATATAGCCAACGAGATGTCAATAAAGCTTCTAGCAATTCAGCATCAATGTGCGTGTGTGCGCAGTCAACCTTAGAATGTATCTATTTGTACAATGTTGCAATATAGAGGCCGCGTTATAACGTTTTTTTTTCGCTAGCGGCTGTCAACTACTACGCGACAATACCGAACGGATGAGCGCTGGGCAGAGATGTTCGCGCACTTCAAGAGTAGGGAGACTTCTTACAGCAATGCCAGCCAGCTTTGCCAGTTTGCCATGTGCCTACCTGGCACCAATGCTCCAGTTGAGCGAATATTTTCAGCAGGGCTTTGAACCGGTTCAAGGAACGAAAACGAAAACCGGGAACTTTTTCTGTTTCACATGGAACAGAAACGAAACCAGAAACTTTATTATTTTTTATGTTCCGGAACAGAAACGCTTATTAAAAATAATGGTAACCGGTTAATACCGGTTTTTATTTCGTTCCTCAAAGTTTCTGTAGCCTACAAATAAAAAAGCCATTCTTCTCCTGCGCAAGTTTCTATGACCCGCTGGGGTTCACTTCCTGTGTGACGTTCGCTGATTGAATGGAGAGAGCGGGAAGGTGGACTGCCATCACGTCTCCATTACTGAGTGTCTGAGCAAAGAAGAGCCTGAACGATGCAACCTCCCTATTGGCTGTTTGTAAAAATGTATCAGTTGTTGCCCTTCCCACGGGAATCATCGCGCGCTCGAGAGACGAGACCTGACGAGTTAGTTTGTTGGTAGCAGAACAAAATGTCTGGACACAAATCGGGTTTTCAGAAAAGGAAAGAAAATAAACGGAGGGTCGAAAATACAAAACGAGTTTTAAGGTAGGACAAATGGTTAGTTTTCTGAGGCAGCCCGCCGTGGCTGCAGGCTTTAAGTTGCGTCATTGAATGGTTACTTTTCTGAGGCAGCCCGCCGTGGCTGCCTGCAGGCTTATTTATTATAGCTCATTTAGTTAAAATAGTTGATATAAAATGTTTATAGTTATAGTTATGTGATGGTTGTCCTGATTTAGACTGGTTTTTTTTTTTTGGGGGGGGGGCGCGATGTTGCACCCAGGTCCAGATTAGGGCAGAACCGGCCCTGGCTACATTTCAGCTGTAGTTTATGTATGTATGCACTTGCATAGATGTGTACTTCCAATATGGCGGCTAACAAAATCTCGCGGCGCGGTGACGTCATGCGGTAGCCCTCTATAGGGCCTGACTAGCCTTTGGTAACACACTAAACGAATTATCTTTCATTTTTGGCACTTTTTCTGTTTGTGTAGATGGGAAGACATACTGAGAATCCAAATCACCAACATTTGAAATAATAATTGTTTTGAATTATTTCTTGTCTTATTTAATGAAGGTTGTAATAGAATTAGCCTACATCTGGCTTAAGCTGGATGAGACAGAGACATAATTTTATAGCCATTTGTTAAACAGCTGACAGGGAACGTAATTAACCGTTCCGGGAACGAAATTTTTTTTGTTCTAACCGGTTCGGGAACGTCTATTTAATGGTGGAACCCAAAACCGGAAACGTTAAAATTCCGTTTCTGTTCGGAACGAACCAATAGGAAAAAAATTCCGGTTCAAAGCCCTGATTTTCAGTCATGAGCAACACCTGGACTGACGAGAGGAATCGCATGACTGTGCCTACTCTCAAAGCCTTGCTCATTACCCGGGCCAATTTCGATGATACTTGCTCGCAGTTTCACAGCAGACTCTCGGGCAATAAAGCGCTACTGGAGCAAATTCACTCATCATGTAAATATATGCAATAAAATGGCATCTTCTTTAGGGTGGGTGGGTTGGGTGGCTGTGTTTCTGAAACATTTTTTGTTGTCTTTCATGTGTTTCATCTGTCTTTAATCTGTATCACAGATTGTCTTGACTTGTTTGATGCTGTTGTCAACTCAGGGTTCACGTTTTCAAAAGAGTTCATAGCCGACACTGGTTAAGATTAAACAGAGGCATTTTGGGTAAAGGTTCGGAGGTGACAACGATTAAGCTCATGCGCTCATTCCTGTTACAACATATAGCCTATTGTTTAAAAAACAAGTTCATCGCATCAAATGTTGATGTTAATATAGAAGCAATGCGTTTTCTTGGCGTTTTCACAAAAGTGAAATAAATCAGTTGAAATTTAGGCTATTGGCCTATTCCCTATCATCACATCTGTTGTCTGATTTTCTTACTTTGACTGAATTGTGATAGAAGTACATGTAGATAACAAGAAAATACTTGATTGTTCTCTGAAATGTTGATAAAAGTGAGCTTCTACAAAATGATAAAAGCACCTGTCTGAGCCATGGTTTGAGCCGGCGCATGTTTACATCAAAACGCGAGTGCGTGCACGAGTATCACGGTCACGCGCAAAGTGTCCCGGTTTTAGACCCGGGAAATCTGGTCACCCTAATCTACATGGCATGATGATAAATTAGCTCAAAAGGGAGGCTCAGTGGGGCGTCGTGGCTCAGGTGGATAAGGCGCCACACCATAAATCCGGGGACCCGGGTTCGATTCCGACCCGAGGTCATTTCCCAATCCCTCCCCGTCTCTCTCTCTCCTGCTCATTTCCTGTCTCTACACTGTCCTATCCAATAAAGGTGAAAAAAGCCCAAAAAATATCTTTAAAAAAATGGAGGATCGGGGTTGCAGTCAGCTCTGTGTTTTAGTATAGCGGAAATGGCGATGAGACCGATAGACTTCCTGCTGTGACGTTACGGACGTCAAGGCCATTCACTCAGACCGCTACCTCTATAAATCACTTTAAATCATAAAAATTACTATATTAGATTTATTGTTCACGCTTAAAACTATTCCTGTGCCATTCTTGAGGTCTCAAGGCGTTTATAAACGAAAGTGAGGCCATGGCTCTGCGTATCTGCTTTAAGGTTTCCCTTCCAAAGAGAAACAACATACTAAACCCACAACAGGAAATCGATAGTGAGCTTAAATGTGAACTTTAGTCCACTTTGCGGTGTTATTGACCATTCCTTCTTGTCCCTCACCTGAATTTATCAATAGTCACAAAGACATGCTTTGTGTATTGTATAACCATAAGACTTCACTCATGGCCACTCACTCCCTTTCTTTCTAATCTTACTGCCTCGTCAATCATTGGCTGCTCCAGGACTGTGCCTGTGCTCTTCCCCTCCACTCCTCACAAGTCTCCATTATTGGAAATTACGTCGACAAAGAGGGAGCATGGACACAGAGGAAACCATCTCGATATACCCCGAGTGGTATTCAGTGCTCCCGCTGTGCGTATCAAAGGAGGGTTTGGACCCTGAAGTCACATCTTGGCTTTTTCTCTGTAGTTTAATGAGGTCAGAAACCAACATTCTGGGGCATGCTGTTATTAAAAAATGACAGGGTAGTAATGCTATCACCATCACACACCGCCCTCACCATTCATCATTCCGTTTTCCTATAACAGCACACCGGTCAAGTTTTATCCCTTACGTAACGTAGACTGTCCAAAACCGAGCCGCCTCAAAAAGGGATTTGTGATTTGCTCTTTTTTTTTTTTTTTCCAAACAAAGTCAGTGACCTCATTGACGTATTTAGATGCTTTTGGTAGACTGAGGCAATACGTAGATAAATAAATAAAAAAATTCCACACAGTGCCCCAAAGTCATCTATCGCAGGGTGATCCAGTTTAACGAAAGTTTGTCACCTTGATCAAGTGTGACTGGAAAACCTTTTTCACCGACACACACATTGTCTGTGGCATTAACCCCTTCAATGCCCTTGGATGAGTCACGTACGTCATGAAATCTTTCACCGCTGTGCCTTATGACAGAAGAATGTTTTAGGCCTTGACTGTGATTCATATGTGCCACTGTGAAGTACACTGTAAAAAAAAATCAGTTGTTTTTATGGAAAAATACTGGCAGCTGTGGTTGCCAGAATAATCCTGTTAAAAATAGTGAAATGTAAACAACATTACAGAATAACTTGTACATTTATTTCACTGGGATTCCATGTACAATTAATGATAACTAAATGTACATTTTACAGGTATTCAGTGTACAATAATCAATACAGGGCGGCACGGTGGTGTAGTGGTTAGCGCTGTCGCCTCACAGCAAGAAGGTCCTGGGTTCGAGCCCCGTGGCCGGCAAGGGCCTTTCTGTGTGGAGTTTGCATGTTCTCCCGTGTCCGCGTGGGTTTCCTCCGGGTGCTCCGGTTTCCCCCACAGTCCAAAGACATGCAGGTTAGGTTAACTGGTGACTCTAAATTGACCGTAGGTGTGAATGTGAGTGTGAATGGTTGTCTGTGTCTATGTGTCGGCCCTGTGATGACCTGGCGACTTGTCCAGGGTGTACCCCGCCTTTCGCCCGTAGTCAGCTGGGATAGGCTCCAGCTTGCCTGCGACCCTGTAGAAGGATAAAGCGGCTAGAGATAATGAGATGAGATGAGATAATCAATACATAACTGTTAATTTTACGGATATTCATTGTACAATAAACAATGATTGCATGAACATTTCACCGGGATTCAATGCATGATGGTTACAAGCAATGATCTACCAGACAGATATTTTATTTGATTTAGAGTTTTACGAAATGTGCCGGAGAGCCTCTACTGACATTTTTTTTTTTTTTTAACAGGGCAATGATGTAATTTTAACTATCACATTCTGTTTTAGTATTACAGTTTGTCTGTGTTTAAACTACAACAACTTGTAAATTCTCCAAAAAAATATGATCAGTTCAACATATTCTTACTGTTAAATTAACAGTGGTATTTGGTTAGGAGTTTTACAGTATATTGATGTAAATTACACACTGCTTCATTGTTTTTGTATTTACAGTTTTTTTTTATGTCATGATTTTACATAAATTCACTGTTAATTCTACGGACATTTTTTACAGTGTAAAAGTAATGTGCCATGTAAGGTACATAAAAGGAGGTGTTTATGACGAGTAGCGTACGTCATAAGACACAGCGGTAAAAGATTTCATGATGGATGTGACTTGTCCAAGGGCATTGAAGGGGTTAAGATCAGTTTCCTTGTTTGGTTATGGGGGGAAGCCATGGCTTAAAGGTTAGAGAAGCAGCTTTGGGACCAAAAGGTTGCTGGTTTGATTCCTTGGACCAGCAGGAATGGCTGAAGTGCCCTTGAACAATAGCACCTAACCCCCAACTGTTCCCCAGGCTTCTCTGGGTATGATGTATGTTGCACTGGATGTGAGTGTCTGCTAAATGCCTGTAATGTAATGGTTAAATGTTGTAAAAGGGTGCTACGTGGAATGCTTCCCTCTCTTATAGTTGGAGGTAGACAGTAACAAAGTACATTTACTTAAAAGGATAGTTCGGGATTTTGACATGAATCTGTATGGCGGCCCCCTCAATAGTGTCGTGCAAACACACTGACTTACCCCCGACAGCATCCTGTGAGTCCAGTTCTTGTCCAGTTTTGGTCCAGACGAAAGTAGTCCGGCAAGTTTGTTGGCGTCACGAAAGTAAAACGTTTTTCGTCTCAAAACAGTACGTGTTCAAAAGAGTGATATATTTGCATCACAAAACCGTTGCCAAATAAAAAGTCAGACCTCAAAATCGCTTGGCACTATTTTCTCTCCCTTCTTATCACTGCGCGCTGCCGCCAGGTGACAGCCACGACTGTTTCATTCATTGTTTTAGTGATGGGAATTTCGGCTCTTTTGGCTCTTCTTACTATAAGGAGCCGGCTCTTTCGGCTCCCAAACGGCTCCTGAGATTTTATTTTTTATTTAATTGCTGCAATTAACTAGTTAATTAATTACATTATTATTTATATTTTATCAATAGGATGTTTTCCATTTTATTTTTTAGTTTTTGTAGCCATTGTAAAGCTTTGTAAAGTATAGCAGTGTAACAATGTTCTAGCTATAGAAATAAAACTTACTTACCAATTAATAAATTATTTTCTCACAAACATAATGCAAAACTGTGTTATATTACCAATATAAAATACACAGAAGACATCAACTGTTATCCTTTATGGCTTTATTTCACACTCGACCTTGAACAAAATGCCACAAAATAAATTATGAAGTATAAATCAAGCCTAAGAAACTATGAAGCAAAGTTGGAAATTATTTTAACAAACACAGAACAATGTGCAACAAAATATGTGGCACCTTGAGCGCATGGAAAAAGAGAAAAAAGTGCCGCACTCTGCTCCACCAGTAATGAGAAGCCGCTGGAACAGCAAATCTGCTCCTGTTATAATGACTGCTGTCTCGTTGTATACCGCAGATTAATCTGGCCATGCCAAGGCGGTTGCCGACCGAACCTGTCAATTTATGAGCGACAATTTATATCATGAGCTTTAGGAATTCACGGCAACAAAACAATGATCATGGTTGTCAAATAGACAATCATCCTTCAGCTGAGCTGAACTCTCTCTCTCTCTCTCTCTCTCTCTCTCTCTCTCTCTGAGGCACCTAAGGACAAAAAACTAATTCGGCTCCCCAACTCGGCTCCCACCGAAGAGCCGGCTCCCGTCGTTCACTTCAAAGAGCCGGCTCTTTGAACCGGATCGTTCGCGACCAACACATCACTACATTGTTTACTGCTAGCAAAGTTAGCGACAACATGTCTGACTACGACGGTAAAATGTGTGCAGAGATTCAGCCACATCTTTGTTGCTACAGCCTGGATAGTCGCAAGTGCGCACCATTTTCACAAATATATTATTGTATAGGTTATAGAAGGTGATAAATTTGTCGCTGTTCTTGCTCTCAAATTAGCTTGTTAGCGCTGCTGATCTGAACTCCTAATCACTGCCAAACAATGGGAAAGGTGTTGATTCCTGCGCAGATGTCAACATGACAGCGCGCAGTGATACCGAGGGAGACAAAATATAGCGCCAAATAATTGCGAGGTCTGACTTTTTATTTGGCAACGGTTTTGTGATGCAAATATATCACTCTTTTGAACACATGCTGTTTTGAGACGAAAAACGTTTTACTTTCGTGACCCCAACAAACTTGCCGGACTACTTTAAAAATACGTGTCTTAAGAAACGAACTTAAAAGAATAGTTATAATTATCAGACATAATGAATTTTCACTACATGGTAAGTCAGTGTGTTTGCACGACACTGTTGATGGGGATGCCATACAGATTCATGTCAAAAATCCCGAACTATCCCTTTAAGTACACTTTGAGTATCTGTACTTGAGTATTAATTTTTTTTGGAAACTTACAACTTTAACTTCACTACATTTGAAAGACAAATATCGTACTTTTCACTCCACTACATTTCTATCAAGGTCCTCGTTACTCGTTACGATGAAGCAGATTTGAAAGTAGATGTTTTTCTTTTCTTTTCTAAAACGTGATGGTTTTTTCTTAGGTGACACTGAGACAGCCGATCAGTAATCACTAGGGTCACGTCACATTCATAGACTGGATAAAATCAAGATCGATGATTTCTCAGCAGCGTTATTTGAACACGATCAGTTGATGGCAGAATGGAAGGAGGCGGTTCTTCTGGGGAACGCATACACACCCATGGCCCATGAACCCATGTTTCAGTTTTCTGAAAGGATTAAAGATTCGTTTCGTTTTAAATGTTTGCTTTGTTTACCGAAAACAAACCACATCACAGCCTACAAAAACTCGCCATCCGACCTGCGGAAGCATATTGAGATATGTAAACGTTTTATTCCAAGAGAAAGCTTGCAACAAAGCTGTCTGTGCTTTTAGAGCTAGCGATAACGTTGCAATAGCTATGCAGTCTGGTTAGTCAAATGACTTTCTATGGATTTTCCCACCAAGTCGCCGTAGCCTTGTCCACGGCTCACGTTAACACATAGCTAGTTAACTTGGACACTGTTAGTTAGCATGTAAAAACGGAGTTACGCTAACATGAATAACGTTAACTTATCTGCAGTCCTTTCAGAAATATATTTTAGCATAATCTTGCCAAATAAACAGAATGTTGAAATCTTTCTTTTCTAGTAGCGTTAGCTACCCAATATGATTTCGAGTTTGAAAAGAGTTTGCTAGCATGTCAGGTGGAGTTTCACTGACTAGCTAGCTTCACGTTAAACCGCCATGATGCACAGCATGCGTTCGTTTTGTGAATTCACATTTCTGTCTTTGGTAACGGCGTTAGGTTTTGTAAGTGTTGTGGCAATAATACAACGATGCGTTGACAGAAAATGTACTTTTAATACTTAAGTATTTTTAAAAGTAAGTACTTCAGTACTTAAGTAAAAATTTGACTGGAGAACTTTCACTTGTCTCGGAGTAACATTTGACCAGCGGGATCTGTACTTTGACTTAAGTAATGAAGTTGGGTACTTTGTCCACCTCTAGTTATAGACATCATGACAGAAACTTTAAGGTTTGCTCCTTCTGAGGGACAAACTGAAAAGCCTTATTATAGCAACTCTGAAACAAAATTCAGGTGCAGTTACAAAACTGTTTCATTTTCTATATTTAAAATGAATTCACTTTCAAAAAAAAAAATGAGTTTACATTTATGATTGTCTTTTGCGTAGGCTGGAAAATATTTTGGGGGAATTTTAAGCCTTTTATTCATCACACGTGCATTCGAGCACAATGAAATTCTTTCTCCGCATCTGAAGCAGTGAACACACAAACATACACAGAGCAGTGAGCAGCAGCAGAGAACGGTCAGGGGTTAGGCCGTGGATGTAGAGGGAAGGGAAAGTGCTATTCATTCACTCCTTCAACCCACGCATTTTCCTGCTGGTCCGGGGAATCAAACGAATAATCGTTCAGGCTCAAAGCTGCTTCTCGAACCTGCAGGCCATGGCTTCCCAAACTGGTTCTGCCATAATGTGTTTGTTGGTGGAAATTTCTAGAATGAAAAGCTCTTTTGGCTAGGAGAAAAAGCCACATTGTTTTTGTGCACTTTGACCTCACAGGTTTAATATTTGAAGAGTTTATTTGAATATATAATTGAATAGATTATCCTCAACTGGGATTGACTCCAGCTCACGCCCATCCAACAGTGAATATATAGATATCTTGTAGATATCTATCATTGTCGTTCATGGGTGAGCTGGAGTGGGCGACACGATGGTGTAGTGGTTCGCACTGTCGCCTCGCAGGAAGAAGATTCTGAGTTTGAGCCCAGTAGCCAATGGTGGACTTTCTGTGCGGAGTCTGCATGTTCTCCCCGTGTGGGTTTCCTTCGGGTCCTCTGTTTTTCCCCCACAGTTCAAAGACATTTGGTTAGGTTAACATGGAGCAGCCATGGCCTGAGGTTGGGCTGAAGTGCCCTTGAGCAAGTAGCTTATATGACACACATACAAATGCAAGAAAAAACACCTCCCAGAAAACAATTGTGAAATGATTACAGACTCTAGGCAATATGCATAGTGGAAGTGGTTCAGTAGGATGCTATGGTAGAATAGAGTGTGTACCATGGCAGTAGTGCAAAAAGTGAACAATGTAGGGATTTACCAGTGCAATTACGCTATCTGATACAAAATACAAATACACAGTGTGGCACGGTGGTGTCGTGGTTAGCACTGTCGCCTCACAGCAAGAAGGTTCTGGGTTTGAGCCCAGTGGCCAATGGGGGGCTTTCTATGTAGAGTTTGCATGTTTCTCCTCGTGTCTACGTGGGTTTCCTCCGGGTGCTCCGGTTTCCCCAACAGTCCAAAGACATGGAGGTTAGGTTAACTGCTGGCTCTAAATTGACCGTAGGTGTGAATGTGAGTGTGAATGGTTGTTTGTCTCTATGTATCAGCCCTGTGATGACCTGGCGACTTGTCCAGGGTGTACCCCGCCTTTCGCCCGTAGTCAGCTGGGATAGGCTCCAGCTTGCCCGCGACCCTGAACAGGATAAGCGGTTACAGATAATGGATGGATGGATGGACAATATTCCAATACAAGAATGTAGACAGCAATAGAAATTAACTATACAAATCCTTTAATACCTGTAAGCAAATACTAGAATTAAAAGATAAAAACAACAGGTTAACATTTAGGACAATACAGACAGTCAAGATTTTTTTAAAAAGGGTTGCGTGTAGGGACTAATATAGCCAGTAAAGAAAAAAAAGACAGTCTGGGTGTCTGGATAAGTGGTATAGAAAATGACTGCATGAATGTTCAGATGGGGTCCCTGACTGCAAAACGTTCGAGAACCCCTGCTTGGTTTGTCCTTGAGGAAAAAGTTCTATGTAGAACCTTGGAAAAGTAGACAAGATAGAATCGTAGCAGAGCTTTTCAGTCCTTGTCCTGCACCTTTTTCACTTGGCCCAGTACAGGCTTGTTATAGTTGGCTGTATAGTTGAATGTAGGCAGGAGGACTCCAGGAACATTGAGTAACACTGATATGAATCATTGAAACTATCCACACACACAAACAAAAAAAAACCCATGAAAAGTGTCGAGAAGAGTCCTTCGCGCTTACTTCGACACAGATAACTTCAGGGCTGTGAAAAATTCGCGGATTCGCGGAATTCCGCAGATTTGATCGCAAAAATACCATTTTTGTAAATCGTGTATTTTTGCAAAAAAAAAAGTAAGGGGTGGGGTACTCTGCTAATGGTTGGGGACCGAAATCACCGACGAGTACATTGTTTACTGGATGGGATGGGGGGAGGGGAACAATCTAACACCAGGTGTCTGTGTATTTTACGACATTGTACAAGTTATATATACAACATCGTAAACTGTTTTACGACACAGCGCCATTTCTTTCTTACCATTTTCGGGTTACTCTTTTCAAACCCATGTTGACAATATAGCTTGCGATTAAGTGATAATAAAAGATTTTTTCGGTATGACTGTGTCATGGAGAGACTGTACAGAGGGAAGATGGTGATAATGACAATGTGAGAAAAGCAGACAAGGAAAACGGTATCAAGAATCCGTGGAATTGGCGGTGGCTGGAATTTAAAGTCGGAAACGAATATCTTTACGAACACATCCGAAAGATCAAGGAACCAGGCAAGGCGTACTGCGCGTTATGCCATCAGGATGTCAAGTACGGATCGGGAGGAAGAACACACTCGGTCGATCATGTGCAGGGAAAGAAACACACAGAACTGATGAAATTAAAGCTGTCAAATTACAGAATACCAGGTATTTATATCTTGTTTTCATATTTGTATGTTGATCATGCATGATACTTTTTACTAAATGTTTATTAGTGTTATAACTTATTTTTAACTTGCCATGCTGATCGTCATATAAATGCATTTAGCATGATAGCCTTAGCATGATCACACATACACACAGATATATAAGATTAATTTTGCATTAAGTAAGAACATAATGTGACTTAAGGGATTTGGTCCCAGATATATCAGTACCAGTAAAAGCTGCCCCCCTGCGCATTTTTTCACTCGGATTTAACTTTTTCCATTTCACAGCCCTAAAGTTTGATGATTTGACTATTCGTTCTGCTTGAACTGCTTCTTACCCTGCCAACATATTTTCCATGCAAATATTTTTATTCTGTACTTTCTGTTGCTGCCTTTCAAACACATTACCAACACAAATCATTATAATCACATGTAGCACTAGTTGGAGGTTTGGAATATATACTGTATGTAAATAAATGTGGAATTTGATTTGATTTTTGTACACACCCTTATCAAAAAGAAGTATACTTCAAGTTCATTTGATTAAGTAAAGTAGATTTCCTTAAGTATACTTTTGTGTACCAAGTATACTGATATCAATGTACTTACAGTATACTTGTAAGTAAACTAATCTAATACTTCTTGGGACTAAGTTGGCCCACTTTTAGTTTATAAAAAGTATACTTTAAGTCTAAGAGAAGTAAACTCTGAGTATAGAACTAGTATTTTTATTTTGCACTGCAAGTATACCACAAGTAATAGTTTACTAGTTCTAGTCCACACTTTAGTTTACAAAAGCATACTTCATAGTATACTGGAAATATACACTCTAAAAAATGACACCATGTCTGAACTTAAACAATTGAGGTAACAATTTACATCGGTCTTTTTAAGTATTCCCAACAAAGCAATTATTCAGTTCCGCTGACTCTTTTTTTAAAGTATGCTAAACTTAATTTCAGTTGACTTCTAAAAGCTTAGGTAGGTTGCACGAACTTAATTTTCCAAGTGCCAACTCAATTTGTTAAGTTTTTTCAAATTTGTTAAGTAATTTGTTAACAAATTGAGTTGGCACTTGGAAAATTAAGTTCGTGCAACCTACCTAAGCTTTTAGAAGTCAACTGAAATTAAGTTTAGCATACTTTAAAAAAAGAGTCAGCGGAACTGAATAATTGCTTTGTTGGGAATACTTAAAAAGACCGATACAAATTGTTACCTCAGTTGTTTAAGTTCAGACATGGTGTCATTTTTTAGAGTGTACTACGAGTTTACTTGTTTTATACTTCTAGTCCACTTTTTAGTTTACTAAAGTATACTTTGTAGTATACTGGAAATATACTATTGGTTTACTCGTTACACACTTCTAGTCCACTTTTTAGTTTTGAAGTGTACTGCAATTACCCTTCTCGGTATACTATTAGTTTTCTAGCCCTAACCCTTACCTCATGCACACTACCAGTAGACAACGTAAGTGTTTTGTACCTTAAGTTACAATGAAGTTATAAAAGTAAGAATTCACAAAATAAAAACAGATACTCAGGATTAAGAACATATTCATTTTCTTTAAAAATCAAAATTTAAAGCAATATTGTATTAAATGTCAAAGTATAAAAACATGTCATTGAGAACTGAAATTGACATCCAAGCTGTAAAGAAAAAGAAATAATTAATTATCCCACTCAGGAGAAATTAAAAAAAAAACAAAACTTATATGGAACCACAGACATACCTAAGAGTCAGCAATGCTGAAGCACAACTACAGGGTAAGTCCACTTAAACATAAGGCACAAATATTTTAATACTTTATTACACTTTTGTTAAGTATATCTTGATCAAAAGTTTAAGTATAAGCTTAATATACTTCGACTTTTCGATATACTTTTCAGTATAAGCCAAGTATACTTACGTATAACTTTATTAAGTATAACTCTGATAAGGAAATAAAAATTAAACTGAAAGCACACTTTTAGTTTAAAAGAAGTGTACTAGAAGCACACTTGAATAAACTTCTGTTTCATAAGGGCAGTTTCTTTGCTCGCTTACAGTAGAACACTCTGGTAGTACATTATAAACAACTGCATGGAGGAATACAGTAGTAGGTGTCAGAAATGTGTGATGTCACTCAGGCATTCAGGCACATAGTGTAGCTGTATATCTCAATGCCTCATGCGATCTATGATTGTACTACTGTGGTTGCAAAGCTCCTTGGCTTCTATCATTTCCAGTAAACAAGGCTGTTAAATAGTAATGAGCCCCAATACAGCGTGACTGGGTGCCAACAAATCGGAGTTATGTTTCAAACATTTACAGCTGAGTGAAACGTAGGACAATCACTGTTATTAGCTTACACTGTGTCATTGCGTAGGTGGCAGGGATCCTATTATTTAATGTATATAAATCAGGGCTTTGAACCAGAATTTTTTTCCTATTGGTTCGTTCCGAACAGAAACGGAATTTTAACGTTTCCGGTTTTGGGTTCCACCATTAAATAGACGTTCCCGAACCGGTTAGAACAAAAAAATTTCGTTCCTGTAACGGTTAATTACGTTCCCTGTCAGCTGTTTAACAAATGGCTATAAAATTATGTCTCTGTCTCATCCAGCTTAAGCCAAATGTAGGCTAATTCTATTACAACCTTCATTAAATAAGACAAGAAATAATTCAAAACAATTATTATTTCAAATGTTGACGATTTGGATTCTCAGTATGTCTTCCCATCTACACAAACAGAAAAAGTGCCAAAAATGAAAGATAATTCGTTTAGTGTGTTACCAAAGGCTAGTCAGGCCCTATGCATTGATGGGCTAACAGAGGTTAACGTCATTTAATGTTCGCGAGCCTCTCATTAACGTGGACAAATATATTGATATCGTGTTTGAAATTGACGTTTTTGAATAACGATAGACTGCAATATTTACCTCTTATTTAAGATGTGGAGACGTGATAGTAGTCCACCCTCCCGCTCTGTCCATTCAGTCAGCGAACGTCACACAGGAAGTGAACCCCAGCGGGTCATAGAAACTTGCGCAGGAGAAGAATGACTTTTTTTATTTGTAGGCTACGGAAACTTTGAGGAACGAAATAAAAACCGGTATTAACCGGTTACCGTTATTTTTAATAAGCGTTTCTGTTCCGGAACATAAAAAATAATAAAGTTTCTGGTTTCCTTTCTGTTCCATGTGAAATAGAAAAAGTTCCCGGTTTTCGTTTTCGTTCCTTGAACCGGTTCAAAGCCCTGATATAAATATTTAACAGTTATTCCACAAAATCGAATCGTACACGAGCTGATTGCCAACGAAGTGTGTAGCGCTGAGTCGGCTATGAGCCGTGTACGACAAGATTGATCGGAATGACTGTTTTATTCTATCCACATTCACTGGGTTTTGAGAAACCGAGCATTTTTATTTTTATTTTTTGCAAATTCGATAAATAAAAACTTTATACGAAACGTCAGACAAAATCATTTCCGCTTAGAATGTAAACAAACCGGCGAAATGACAGGAGCAATTTGTGGAAAATGCGATAATAATAATATTTCTTGAAAAATAAAAAAGATACACTCTTACCATCAAATACTTTTATTCCATATTTTGTTGCTTTTTAAAAAAATATTTTTGGGGTTTTTGTTTTCGAGTAAAGTTTTTATGTCGTCCTCGGTTGGTTCAGCAACACGCACCGCCATTTTGTTGTTGTTGTTCTTCTTCTTTAGTATTTTGGGGTTTTTTGGAGGTTGACAAACCAACTTAAAGGCGCATTACTGCCACCGACTGGGCTGGAGTGTGGAACAGGAGACATTTGGGGTGGGGGGGGGAATGATACGGGACGGATATGACTATATTCTTTTAGCTATTTCTGTTTTTTTCATACTTTTTCATTTCTGTTTTTTTCAATACTTGACAACAAAGTGATATATCTGACTTGATGCGCTCCGCCATTTTGCTTTTTTCTCTACTCACGGTATATGAGCTGATATCCTAGTAGTAGGATTTGCATTAGTTGGCCCCATTTTGGCATGGTAATCCTAAATTACTAGCTGTTTGCGAAGGACCTGTTGACTCCCGATGGAATTCAAATAAATTCCGATGGAATTGCAACTACTGCCAGTATTTTCGAATTAATTCACTTGGTTCTGAATCTTCAAAAAACATAAACAGATCAGTCATTTCAACCATGAAGTCCCTGACCAGTCAGACGCTCCTTGGAATGATGACTGAATGAGTGTGGTAAATGCACACCACACCCATATTATTGAACGTGACCTTTCTTCAACTTAGAATGCTTCGTATCTGATTACCAGCTCACACCCAAATGAAAAGCCGCCCTATCTCGTCTCGTGGGTCCTGAGAGATCCTATGCCTTGTCTTACTTGTATCTTGAAGGATGCTTGAGGCTCGAACATTGTGGTTCTTGAGGTCAATCATATTTGGGATCATTTTTATTCTGTCTGCAAAAAGGATATACCGCTCTGAAATAGCTTGTGCATCATAACGTCTACCAGTCCACCAAATGCAGGATGATGTCACAGCAGGGAGATTGAAAGATTGCCACGAGGCTGCAGGTTCATTCACCCTGGAAAGCGGCTGGCTGTGATGAAGAGTCAAGTTCTTTGAAGGTGTTACCACCCACTGTTACGCCTGGCTGACACTATCACTGTCACTGTTGCTTATCTCAGTAGCCTTTCAGCCAGTATGTACTGCAGCCTCTTCATCTGTGGTATGAGTCCAGTTTGCCTTGCATTACATTTAACTCTCTCATGATGCCTCTGTGTATAATTTCCTAATTATAATTAACTGTAATTAAAATTCACTTCCTAATTAACCGTTCCTGTATCATACGACCTCTAAAAGCTCATTATCTGCTTACTATCAATGGACTGTAATGCATTTATATGCTTCACACTATCAGCTTCCTAATACTAAGTCAGCATCTCTGACATCTTTTGGTGCTTCAGCTTGGATTCAAACAATAACTGAGTATACAGTGGTGCTTGAAAGTTTGTGAACCCTTTACATTTTCTATATTTCTGCATAAATAATGAACATCATCCGATTTTCACACAAGTCCTAAAAGTAGATAAAGAGAATCAAAAATATTATACTTGGTCATTTATTTATTGAGGAAAATGATCCAGTATTACATATCTGTGAGTGGCAAAAGTATGTGAACCTTTGCTTTCAGTATCTGGTGTGACCCCCTTGTGCAGCAATAACTGCAACTAAACGTTTCCAGTAACTGTTGATCAGTCCTGCACACCGGCTTGGAGGAATTTTAGCCCATTCCTTCATACAGAACAACTTCAACTCTGGGATGTTGATGGGTTTCCTCACATGAACTGCTCGCTTCAGGTCCTTCCACAATGTTTCGATTGGATTAAGGTTAGGACTTTGACTTGGCCATTCCAAAACATTAAATTTATTCTTCTTTAACCATTCTTTGGTAGAACGACTTGTGTGCTTAGGGTCGTTGTCTTGCTGCATGACCCACCTTCTCTTGAGATTCAGTTCATGGACAGATGTTCTGACATTTTGCTTTAGAATTCGCTGATATAATTCAGAATTCGTTGTTCCATCAATGATGGCAACCCATCCTGGCCCAGATGCAGCAAAACAGGCCCAAACCATGATACTCCCACCACCATGTTTCACAGATGGGATAAGGTTCTTATGCTGGAATGCAGTGTTTTCCTTTCTCCAAACATAACACTTCTCATTTAAACCAAAAAGTTCTATTTTGGTCTCATCCGTCCACAAAATATTTTTCCAATAGCCTTCTGGCTTGTCCACGTGATCTTTAGCAAACTGCAGATGACTTGCAATCCTGCCATGCACACCATTGTTGTTCAGTGTTCTCCTGATGGTGGACTCATGAACATTAACATTAGCCAATGTGAGAGAGGCCTTCAGTTGCTTAGAAGTTACCCTGGGGTCCTTTGTGGCCTCGCTGACTATTACATGCCTTGCTCTTGGAGTGATCTTTGTTGGCCGACCACTCCTGGGGAGGGTAGCAATGGTCTTGAATTTCCTCCATTTGTACACAATCTGTCTGACTGTGGATTGGTGGAGTCCAAACTCTTTAGAGATGGTTTTGTAATCTTTTCCAGCCTGATGAGCATCAACAACGCTTTTTCTGAGGTCCTCAGAAATCTCCTTTGTTCATGCCATGATACATTTCCACAAACATGTGCTGTGAAGATCAGACTTTGATAGATCCCTGTTCTTTAAATAAAACAGGGTGCCCACTCACACCTGATTGTCATCCCATTGATTGAAAACACCTGACTCTAATTTCACCTTCAAATTAACTGCTAATCCTAGAGGTTCACATACTTTTGCCACTCGCAGATATGTAATATTGGATAATTTTCGTCAATAAATAAATGACCAAGTATAATATTTTTGTCTCATTTGTTTAACTGGGTTCTCTTTATCTACTTTTAGGACTTGTGTGAAAATCTGATGATGTTTTAGGTCATATTTATGCAGAAATATAGAAAATTCTAAAGGGTTCACAAACTTTCAAGCACCACCGTAAATGGGTGATGAAGCATTGCATGACTGGTTTAAACTACACTACTTTATGAAAGAAGAGAGACATTATTTGCCATTACATCACCCGTCAGGATCATAGTCAACATAGCCTTCATTAAGCAGAGAGCAGAATGTGCAAGCGAAGTTAAAGCTAAGGGATTTAACTCAACCAAAACAAGCAGCAATCAGGAGCGCCTGTCTGTAACAGCTTCAAGAACAAGTCAAACAAACATCTCGATCACAGGATTACTAGGTGTGTTAGAGGTGTGTTGAAAATCACCAAACTACATTGGACTTAAGCTCTCCCAGACCAGGATGGATTGAGGAGGCTTGTTGTGTCATTTTAGCTCTTGCTTGAGGTTCAGTCAGTTCCATCAGCATCCTCGCCTACTGTATACTCTCTCTCTCTCTCTCTCTCTAATCACAGACCTGCCTCTTCCCGATGAAGTGAAAACAAGGAGAAAGTCAGTAGGTTTTGCGCTATCATCATATGTAACACGTGGGCGGCACGGTGGTGTAATGGTTAGCACTGTCGCCTCACAGCAAGAAGGTCCGGGTTCGAGCCCCGTGGCCGGCGAGGGCCTTTCTGTGCGGAGTTTGCATGTTCTCCCCGTGTCCACGTGGGTTTCCTCCGGGTGCTCCGGTTTCCCCCACAGTCCAAAGACATGCAGGTTAGGTTAACTGGTGACTCTAAATTGACCGTAGGTGTGAATGTGAGTGTGAATGGTTGTCTGTGTCTATGTGTCAGCCCTGTGATGACCTGGCGACTTGTTCAGGGTGTACCCCTCCTTTCTCCCGTAGTCAGCTGGGATAGGCTCCAGCTTGCCCGCGACCCTGTAGAACAGGATAAAGCGGCTACAGATAATGAGATGAGATGAGAGATGAGATCATATGTAACACACCGGATGAAAGATGTGTAAGCCAGTTTCCTCAGAAGCTTAATTCAGTTCTGAATGTTCTCACATTGCACTGTGAGGCTTCAGAAATTTAATTGTAGTGTATTTTTAGTGCGTTAGTGAAAGTTGAAGTAAGGATTTTCCACTGCTCTGGGAACCTTAAAGTCAGTCATAAGCAAAAGCACAAAACCAATCTCAGATCAGCAGCTTTTTGCAGCAACAGTATCCACCTGTAATCTCCTCAAACTTACTTTAAGTATGTGCTGGGGATGGAGTGACCTGGATCAGGCTTGTAGTACTCGAGTCCGACTCGTACCCTAATTTTAAAGACTCGTGACTTGACTTGGACTTGAGCACTGATGACTCGGACTCGTGCATTAACTGCATTCGGACTCGTAAATTGAAGACGAGGACTCGGATTTTTTCTTTATTTTTTGTAACATGCCATAATAATTTGGCGTAAGATATTTATATCTACATTAATTTTTATACTAATTTCGTGGAAGAGAATGCACATTAACTTGTTCATATGTCATGTTCAGGAACAAACTAACGTTAATAGCGCTAAAATGCCTGGAGAGAAGCCCCTAGGATTGTCTGCTTTGCTTATACAGACTTCTTGTGCAGTGGGAAAAAATGCACTGCTGTGTGTTCCATATGTAGAAGAACTATCGAGGAGACGACGGGGACAACTTCAAACTACAATCGTCATTTAGCAAGACTCCACCCAGAGAAGGAAGTGACACGCTATGTTCATTGCTCTGTTGATAGTGGGCGGGGCTTGCTTGCTGAGCGATGAACTAGCTAGTGTTAACCCTCTCTCATGTTATTTGCCCTGTTCATAGTGGGCGGGGCTTGCTGAGCGATGAACAAGCTTTTTATCTGTAGCCTGTTAACTAAAACTGGGCAGTCGAGCAGGAACGTTAGTCCGACACAGTAGCAGAGATGCTTTCACGTAAAGGCAGCAACAGCCACCGTCAAATGGTGCAGATGGAGTCTTGTTCTCTGACTCGACTTGGACTTGACTCGAAATTTTCTTTGATGACTTGGACTTGAAGACTGGGATGGTGCGGATGGAGTCTTGTTCTCGGACTTGAACACTGGGGACTCGAGACTGGACTCGGACTTGAGGTTTAGTGACTCGACTACAACACTGACCTGCACTGCTATGCAACCCAGCACCATGGAAAACCTCTGATCAGACATCACTGCACTGATGAACTCCAGTCACATGGTGCACAGATATGGCTCTCGGCCATGTTTTCTTACTCTGCAGATGGAAACTGTGTCCTATGCCGTTATGTATCTGCTGTGAACTGACTACTGACAAGGTGACACCTAAGGTCACTTTACGTACAATTCAGTGACTGGTTACAAAGGCCTCCGAAAGTTTTGCTCATTAGTCCGCATCCTTTAACACTCCAACAGTCCTGACAGTGTATTATGCAGAGGTGGAAAGTAACGAAGTACATTTAATTGAGTACTGTACTTACGTACACTTTTTGAGTATCTGTACTTTACTTGAGTATTATTTTTTTTGGAAACTTGCGACTTTAACTTCACTACATTTGAAAGGCAAATATCGTACTTTTCACTCCACTACATTTCTATCAACGTCCTCGTTACTCGTTACTATGAAGCAGCTTTGAAAGTGGATGTTTTTTTCTTTTCTTTTCTAAAATGTGATGGTTTTTTCGCAGGTGACACTGAGACAGCCGATCAGTAATCCAGGGATGAGAATGAAAAATATTTTAAAAGTCTAAAAAAACCGGGGCGGGGGGGGGCAGGGCTAATGATTTCTGGCTATTTTTTTTTTTTTACCCCAAAATCATTAATTTTATCAGCAAAAATTTGCAATTTATTTGGAAATAAATTCCCCTTCTTGGTGGACTCCCAGGTGAAAATGATTAATATGGTACAAGAGACTTGTTTTTAATCAATTCACATTTGATGATTTCAAAAAATCAATGCACCTTTTAATATAAACGAGCTCTACAGTATTATATTTCTGCATTTTAGCTATTCATGTCTTTGAATACTCGAATCCTTTAAAATGAAGTGCAAACCAGAAAAAAGTTCTACCATATAATTCTCTTAAGCTTTCTTCTGATGTTATCATAGTAGCAGGAGGTCTTGCATATTAAGCAGGCAACATTCAACATCACTCATCACTTCCCTTTCAACTGTTGTGTGTACTAACTAGGATTTATCTGGACAGGATGTTGTGTAATGTAATACAGATACCATATGGTCAAGCTGAAGATCGAGATGGTGATTTTGAATTAAAGAATAGGCATGTACAATGGGCATTACATATTGGAAATTTTTTTAAATCAAAAACTATAAGTTCATCTCGGCCTAAAAAATTTGGGCAGACGCTCCCGCGCGGCACATGCCAGCAATTCCGTCCCCCTTTGAAATGAGCAATAAGTAGGAGAGTTATACATGCTATCATACTTAAAATTTCATCAGAAATATAGATATGATGCTATGATTCTCCCCAACATGCTACATTAGATAAGCTAACCCCATTTATAAAATATACACACTTATATATGACATGTAATTGATATATATTTTTTGGGGCGCGCGCGCGCTCTCTCTGATGCCGATCCTGTAGGCTGCACTGACAACTGACAACTCCGGTCCTCAAGAAAAGAGATAAAAGCCCGCCCATACTGAAAGCTGATTGGCTTATTTTGCTGAGTAACCCAATCAAGATGCTCTTTGTCTGGCATGCGCTACATGAACAGGCACACAGGCAGTGTTGCCAGATTGGGTGGTTTTAAGTGCATTTTGGCAGGTTTTGAACATATTTTGGGCTGGAAAACGTCAGCAGTATCTGGCAACACTGCACACAGTCTCCCTCGCGCGCGCAAATTCTAAGATGCGTGATGCAGACCTTAATGTTGCCCACGCACGCTCTTGCTCGCTTCTATCAATATGCAGGAGACTCCTGGAACTTCCGGGAGACTTGGGATGTCTGCGTTATAAGGTGACCACAGATCGTTAATCATACCCCCCCCCCCCCCCCCCCAAAAAAAAAAAAAAAAAAAAATTCTCAACGGATTTACATCGATCTCAAAAACGATCATTTTGGTCTGAAAAAGTCGGAAATCCGCCAATCGGCGGAAAATTCTCATCCCTGGTAATCACTAGGGTCACGTCACGTCCATAGACTGTACAAAATCAAGTTTAATGATTTCTCCGCAGCGTTATTTGAACAAGATCAGTTGATGGCAGATTGAAAGGAGCCGGTTCTTCTGGGGAACGCACACACTCATGGCTTTACCTAGAACCCATGTTTCAGTTTTCTGAAAGGAATAAAGTTCTGTTTCGTTTTAAATGTTTGCTTTGTTTGCCTAAAACGGAGCACATTACAGCCTATAAAAACTCACCGTCCGACCTGCGGAAGCATATTGAGGGATGTAAACATTGTATTCCAAGAGAAAGCTTGCAGTGAAGTTGTCTGTGCTTTTAGAGCTAGCGATAACGTTGCAATAGCTATGCAGTCTGGTTAGTCAAATGACTTTCTATGGATTTGCCCGCCAAGTTGCCATCGGCTAACATTAACACACAGCTAGTTAACTTGGACACTGTTAGTTAGCATGTAAAAACGGAGTTACGCTAACATGAATAACGTTAACTTATCTGAAGTCTTTTCAGAAATGTTTTAGCATAATCTTGCCAAATAAACAGAATGTAGAAATCTTTTTTCTAGTAGCGTTAGCTACCCGATATGATTTCAAGTTTGAGAAGCATTTGCTAGCATGTCAGGTGGAGTTTCACTGACTAGCTAGCTTAACGTTAAACCACCATGATGCACAGCATGCGTTCATTTTGTAAATCCAGTCGGTTGCTTCAGAGGCATTAGGTTTTGTAAGTGTTGTGGCAATAATACAACAATGCGTTGACAGAACATGTACTTTTAATACTTAAGTCTTTTTAAAAGTAAGTACTTCAGTACTTAAGTAAAAATTTGACTGGACAAATTTCACTTGTATCGGAGTAACATTTGACCAGTGGGATCTGTACTTTGACTTAAGTAATAAAGTTGGGTACTTTGTCCACTTCTGGTATTATGAAGCAGAACAACGCAGCCTGCAAAATGAGGACCAAAGAGAACCAGAACATGGAAATTTCACTTGGAGCTCCAGCAACACCACCATCACCACCAACAGAGACACACAGGAAATAGAAAAGAAACAAAAACCAGAAAAAAGAAGGGGGGTGGGGAAGAGCGAGAAGGTTGAATGAAGGTTAAATGAAATAAAGCTGAAGAAAAGGAATGAGAGTAGATCAAGAACGAGTGGTGATGGAAAGAGAGGCGCAGTGTCTGTTATGCAATCTTGAAATGAGCATTTCCTTGAACTCAAGAGCACGATGTACGGCTCAGTGCATTCTGCTTGCAGGCCCAATCAGCATGAGTCCTGCTCAGATCACTGCTATGTCCTCCATGTGTCTCTATACAATCATTAAACCGGAACATTCCGCTGACCTTGGCAACACTGGTGAAGTGAGAAGAAAGCACGCGTCTTTCTGTATATATTAATAGCATGAGTGTGTGTGTGTGTCAAGAGGAACATTGCACCAATGTAAGACCTTGGGACGGTTCTTCAAATTGCCCCATTATTACTCCCTTAGTTAAGCTTTAAGTATGAGAACAGGTTCTCCTCTAAGTTCTTGCGTTGTTGCTATGAACAGAATGCAGCGCCTGGCAGCAGCGTTGCTGAGGTCACAAGTTCACGATCAAAAAGTTAAAATAATGGCATTCAGGATTTAGTTACCGTAACAGCAGTGTGGTTAATATTATCTTCACTGTGAAACAGGAAAAGCACTTGTTACGTAACCAAGCATTATTACTTATACAGCAGGCCATAGTCTACAGAAGATAACACACACACACACACACACCTACACACCAGAATTATTGGCACTCTTCAAAATATTGGGCTAAAATGACAACATAAAGATTACATCTAATGATTCCAATTTCCACAAAAAAAACCCCTGGAGAACTAAATATAATTTGCATAATAGCTCATTGTGTATGAATATTTTCTCTCCAGAAATGATTTTAATGGCCAGAACAGCAAGCTGGCGTAGTGGTTAGCGTGTCTGCTTCTTGACCAGGAGGTCATGAGTTCTACTAATGGTCGGGTCATACCAAAGACCATCATAAAAATGGTACCTACTGCCATCTGGCGAGGCACTCTGCAATACAGATATGAGTAGGGAGTCAAACTCTTGTGATTACCAGAGGACTGGACCATCACTGTAACTCTAGCTACAGTGGCATGCAAAAGTTTGGGCACCCTTACTGAAAATGTCTGTTACTGTGAATAGTTAAGTGAGCAGAAGATGAACTGATCACCAAAAGGCATAAAGGTAAAGATGACACATTTCTTTTTCAGCGTTTTCTACAAGATTTGTGTATTATTTTTGTTTTGTACAATTGGAGAGTGAAAAAAGAAAAGGAACACCATGCGAACGTTTGGGCACTCCAATACATTTGAGTTCTCAGGTAACGTTTACCAAGGTTCCAGACCTTAATTAGCTTATTGAGCTGTGGCTTGTTCAAATTCTTCATTAGGAAAGGTCAGATGATGCAGATTATAAAATAATTGATGCTCTCAAAGCAGGAGAAGGCTACAAGAACATAGCAAAGTGTTTTCAGGTAGCTGTTTCCTCAGATTGTAATGTTATTAAGAAATGGCAGTTAACAGAAACAGTGGAGATGAAGGTGAGGTCTGGAAGATGAAGCAAACTTTCTGAAAGAACTGCTCGTTGGAGTGCTAGAAAGGCAAATAAAAACCCCTGTTTGACTGCAAAAGACCTTCAGAAAGATTTAGCCGACCCTGGAGTGGTGGTGCACTGTTCTACTATGCAGCGACACCTGAATAAATATGACCTTCATGGAAGAGTCATCAGAAGAAAACCATTCCTGCATCCTAGCCACAAAATTCAGCGTCTGAAGTTTGCAAATGAACATCTAAATAAGCCTGATGCATTTTGGAAACAAGTCCTGTGGACTGATGAAATCAAAATAGAACTTTTTGGCCACAATGTGCAAAGGTATGTTTGGAGAAAAAAGGGTGCCAAATTCCAGGAAAAGAACACCTCTCCAACTCTGAAGCATGGGTGTGGATCGATCATGCTTTGGGGTTGTGTTGCAGCCAGTGGCACAGGGCACATTTCATTGGTCGAGGGAAGCGTGGATTCGAATAAATACCAGCAAATTCTGGAAGCAAACATCACACCATCTGTAAAAAAGTTGAAGTTAAAAAGAGGACGGGTCCTACAATAAGACGATGATCCAAAACACACCTCAAAATCTACAATGGAATACCTCAAGAGGCACAAGCTGAAGGTTTTGCTGTGGCCCTCACAGTCCCCTGACCTAAACATCATTGAAAATCTGTGGATAGATCTCAAAAGAGCAGTGCATGCAAGACAGCCCAAGAAACTTGTAGAACTGGAAGCCTTTTGCAAGGACGAATGTGTGAAAATCCCCCAGGTAAGAACTGAAAGATTATTAGCTGGCTACAAAAAGTGCTTACAAGCTGTGATTACTTGCCAAAGGGGGTGTTACTAGGTGCTAACCATGTAGAGTGCCCGAACTTTTGCTTCGGGCCCTTTTCCTTTTTTGTCATTTTGAAAATGTAAAAGATGAAAATAAAAAATTGTTTTCCTTAAAATATAAAGGGAATGAGTCATCTTTAACTTTATGCTTTTTGGAGATCATTTCATCTTCAACTTGCTTAACTATTCACAGTAACAGCAATTTTGACCAGGGGTGCCCAAACTTTTGCATATCACTGTATGTAAGAGGCGAGAGGCTGAGGGCTACTGAAATAGAGATCGGCGCTGCCCAATGTGGCATGGGAAGGACTTTGATTTGCCAGTAAGAAGATACATATGTTCTCTGCATCTGTATCTCTAGCCAATCCACCCAGGTGTGATCTTAGAGGGGAAGCCCCAGTTTCAAAAAGGACTACAGTTTCAGAATTTCAGTTTATTTTAGTTTTTTTTTCTTTTTTCTTTTTCAGAATTGAGCATCTCTCTGATGATATTATGATACAGGATTCAAGTTTGTAGTACTCGAGTCCGACTCATGACTTGACTTGGACTTGAGCACTGATGACTCGGACTTGGACTCAGACTCGTGCATTAACTGCATTTGGACTCGTAAACTGGAGACCAGGACTCGGACTTTTTCTTTCTTTTTTGTAACATGCCATAATAATTTGGCATAAGATGTTTATATCTACATTAATTTTTGTACTAATTTCGTGCAAGAGTGTCACACCTGCGCGCCTTGGCGTGTGCATCAGATAGACTCTCGGGCGCACTCCGGACAGCGTGCGCACCAAGCGGACTCTCGCATGCGCACGCCGTAAATGACTCGTGCCTGCACAGGATTAAGACGCAATCAGCACACCTATATAAAGACTGTGAAGTCACACTTACTTTGCGAAGTATTGAGTTGCGTTGCTGACACATTACCGAGTCTTATTTCCTTGTTTGGTTTCCTGATCCCTGATTTCCTGTTTCTCGTCTTTGATTCTGCCTAGTCTACGATAGCCTGTTTGTACCTCGCTCGACCTATTGTCTGTTTCAGCGTTTTACGATTTTGCCTGCCGTTCTGGATTGTTTACCTGTCTTCACTTGTATTAATAAACACACCTTCTGCACTTACATCCGTCTCCCAACCATCTCTGAAAGAATACTTCACACTCTCTGACAAAGAGAAGCACATTCACCTGTTCATACGTCACGTTCAGGAACAAACTAATGTTAATGGCGCTGAAACAGCCACCGTCAAATGGTGCGGTTGGAGTCTTGTTCTTGGGCTCGACTCGGATCAACAGTGGACTCGACTCAAAAATTTTTTTTAATGACTTGGACTTGACTCAGACTTGGACACTGGGGACTTGAGACTGGACTTGGACTCGAGTTTTAGTTACTCGACTACAACACTGACAGGATTCCCTTCTGCTGAGGAGAAAATAGAATGAAAGATGATGAAGGGATGATGTAATGAATCAAGATATGTTTTATCTCATCTCATCTCATCTCATTATCTCTAGCCGCTTTATCCTTCTACAGGGTCGCAGGCAAGCTGGAGCCTATCCCAGCTGACTACGGGCGAAAGGCGGGGTACACCCTGGACAAGTCGCCAGGTCATCACAGGGCCGACACATAGACACAGACAACCATTCACACTCACATTCACACCTACGGTCAATTTAGAGTCACCAGTTAACCTAACCTGCATGTCTTTGGACTGTGGGGGAAACCGGAGCACCCGGAGGAAACCCACGCGGACACGGGGAGAACATGCAAACTCCACACAGAAAGGCCCTCGCCGGCCATGGGGCTCGAACCCAGGACCTTCTTGCTGTGAGGCGACAGCGCTAACCACTACACCACCGTGCCGCCCAAGATATGTTTTATATATATTATAATTTATATACAAAGTTGTGGCAGCCAGGGACTGAAGGTTTTCAGTTCTAGTGTCACTTTGGACAGCTTCTCCATTGTTTGAGCACGTCACCATGGAGTCTCCACACATGCCTCTTTTTTCACTCATTTCTTTCTCCTCTTCCTGTTTTTGTGGCCTGGGCAATAAGCCGAGTGCAGTTTTTATGTTCTCATCATTCAGGCTTTGAAGTGGAGCGTAATAAAGCAGCGACTTTACAAGCACACACACACACACACACACACACGTACACTTTCTCTCTGGCAGCCTGCCTCATTAATTCTCCATCACTTCCGTTCATTTGTATTTCTCTATCTGTTCCTGTCCTTCTCTCTCTCATCTCCATGTACAACCTTGGTGTCACCAAAACCTCTGATTTGTCACTGATTTACAAATGAAGCCTGTCAGGGTGTGTGCTTGGTGTGATCTGACGTTTAATGGAAACAACATTTTTCAATGTATTCTTCGCATCTATTTTGCATTCGTTTTTCTGGGCTCTCTTTTAATTTTGCAGTGTTTATAAGAATGACTCTGAGGATAAGTGCTTCCACATCCAAAAACAAAGACGCCTGTTCTCAGCCTGCCATTATTTACAATTGTTTACTAACGCTGATGGTCCCACCTGGCCCTGAGGATATTCAGATGACGTAAAGTAACTAAAACAACCTGTAGGTGACCTTATAGCAGCATAAAGCTTTTTCTGTGAAAACGCATTCCGACACGTTTTCTCACCAATGCCTTAATGCTTATGTCGATGTATCTAAGCAATAGCCCATGACTGCACTTATACACCAATATAGCCTTTGTACACCAAATATAAACACAATTAATTAAGTTTTTGACGTTTGAAATTGAACTTGTGTTGTGTTTAAACTTTCAACATAGAAATTTGAACACAAAATGATTGAAGGTGTCAGCTAAACAATTAAAATTATGAGCATAACCTAGCTACAGTACTAACAATGTTTAACGATCTTGCTAGCTAGCTAGCGTCCAATATTAGCACCCGCCACCCGCCAAATGCAAGTAAAAACCGAGGTGGCTGAATAAAATAAATGAGATCAATCATAATTTATGAGTTGCTGAATAAAAAAAAGATTACTTCACTAAAAAACTTTTATCAGTACACCACATAAATTGATTGACTATGTTTCGCAATTCTCTGATTGACCCTTGCTGTCCACTGTTGCTATAGCAAGATGCAAGAAGCGCAAGACCAATGAAGCTAGCATATAGCTGTAAAGTCTTTATAATACAAACAATGTATAAGTAGAATGACAGCAAAAACCAAACCAAAGTGTCAGAAATGTCAACATTTTCCTCAGATACGTTGTTAAAATCCTTTAAAAAGTATCCGTTCACCTGTTATTAGCAAAGCTTTCTTTTGTGCTATGAGAGGCACATCACGAGACGAACATACGGAACACACTCGTTATTTTTTTGTTAAGTTGTCTGTGTAAAAAGAAAACCTTTACATGCGTATTCCTTGCATTGTTGCTTCAAATAATCTTTGAAAAAGCTAGCTTTTATAATGTTTAGAGACGAAAAGCATTGGTTATTCTGTAAAGCTTGCATTTGACCAGTCGGCAGCATTCAGAGCAGCAAGCACGAACTCGAATAGTAGTTCACAGAAAAGTACCAGTGCAGGAAGTAGAAAGATTTTTGTAATCAGGATTTTACTTTACAGGAAGTAAAATCGGTGGAAACAAATTCCTCAAGTTAAAAAGAAAGTGTTATAAGTATGATTTTTTTATTAATTTTTTTTTTAATTTTAGCTGAATGTTTCTATCGCAAGAGCATTCAGGAACAATGAAGAAATAGACTTAAAAATACAACAAGCAAAATAAATCTAGACCTGTTCACTCCACGAGAGTGATTCATTTTAAAGGCGAACTGAATGCAAATTTTTTATGATCAAAATTCTATTGATCTCATTTTATTAAATATCGGAATGCATTTTTGATCGCTATTTTGTCGCTGCTATAACAAGTTATGAGTGTTTGAAATATGCTCTGTAATATATCAGTCCATATGTCAAAGCAATGTCCGTAAACGAGATTCGTTGAGACCTGTGTGAGACATCGTAGGACGGAAGTAAAACGTACAGCGGAAATCAAAGCGACCGACATCTGCCAACGCTGTCAAAAGACACGCGCGCCCTCTTTTGAATGCTGATGTAATAGTTTTGTTTGTTTTGATAGCAATCAGGAAAGTTTGAAAAAAGTCGGCAGTAATCGTCATTTAAACTTGTTTTTGTGCAAAATTTTGTTTGGAAAACAGTTTTCAAAATGGTGGCACTGACACCTGGCTGACACTTGACGTTTCAAAGTCTCACACAAGTCTCGTGAAGATCGCGCGGATAAGCGACGCCTGCCGTGGACCAAACGAACTAAATTCAACATGGCTAAAAACCGAATAGGCCGATAAGTATAATATTTAATTGCAATTAGTTGCCAATATGAGTCACGATATAAGGTTACTAAAACCGAAAATGTAATCGAATAACACGTTAATTAAGAAATAAAGCAAGTTTAAAAATGACTTCAGTTCTCCTTTAATAGTAACTACGACCTGTGTGAAATGGTTAGTGTTGTAGTCACAGGGTTCTCCAGAAAATCTGAAGTAGCTGGCTTAAAAAAAGTAGAAGACAGCTCTGAAATTTGTGTAGGCAAAGCTGCCATGGCGTGCCAGAGGCACACTAATGCTGGGGGGGGGGTCTGGGGGTATGCTGCTTCAGAAAAATTTTAAATTTACATGTCTTCTGGTGGCCTCTGGTGCATTCTCAGCTAATAAATTACTAACCATTTCCCTGTAAAATACTTGCAAAATATGTATGACAATTCCGTCCAGATGTGTGTGCTTGGCTTTCCCAGTTGCCCTCTGTAGTACGCTGCCTGGCTCTCTAACATAACTACATGGTGTAACATAACTACACATGCTACGGCGTGGTCACGTGGTCCAGCTCAGCCAATCAGAGTGCAAAAACTGATCAACAAATATGGCATCACTTCCGGTCATGCTCGACCCAAATCGAAGACAGTTTCATGGTGGAATAATTGGATTTGCAGCAAATTATGGGCAGTGGAGATTATATAAATTGCTTGAACATTGAAAGGCAAGTTGTTTTTTTTTTTGAGAAAACCGCCAGTCGCCGGTGCTTGTGGTCATCTCTGTAGTCAAGACTCCCTAAACCGAGACCAAGTCATGACCAAGACCAAATGTATCGAGACCAAGACAAGACCAAGACTTTAAAGAGTTGCAATCAAGTCCAGACCAAGACCAAGACAGGGTGAGACCGAGTCAAGACCAGGACCAAACCAGTGTGTGTGAATGGGAGTGGGGAGGGGTTACATCCATTAACAGGAAGAAAATTTTCAAATTAGCAATGAGTCACATTATTGGTCACATTTCAAGCAGGAAGTTTTACATCCAATCACATTAACGATGTTAAGAAATAAATCAGACAGTGCTTTGGCAATTTAGTGAAACACCCACAGTTGTGGTCTTGACTGGTCTTGAAATAAAATCCCGAGTCTCTATGCCTTTGACCGAGACAAGACCGAGTAAAAATGCAGTCGAGTCTGAGAAGAGACCGAGACCTTCAAAAAGTGGTCTTGAGACCGGACTCAAGTATTTTTTTCAGGTACCATTTCCAGTGTTGTAGTACTTGAGACCAGTCTTGGTCTCAAGACCACTTTTTGAAGGTCTTGGTCTCTTCTCGGAATCGACCACATTTTTACTCGGTCTTGAACGGTCTTGAAATAAAATCCTGAGTGTCCATGTCTGAGACCGAGACCAATAAATGCTGTTGATTCCAAGAAAAGACCAAGACCTTCAAAAGGGTCTTGAGACCAAGACTGGTCTCAAGTACTACAACACTGGAAATGGTACCTGAAAAAAATACTTGAGTCCGGTCTCAAGACCACTTTTTGAAGGTCTCGGTCTCATCTCAGACTCGACTGCATTTTTACTCGGTCTTGTCTCGGTCAAAGACATAGAGACTCGGGATTTTATTTCAAGACCAGTCAAGACCACAACTGTGGGTGTTTCACTAAATTGCCAAAGCACTGTCTGATTTATTTCTTAACATCGTTACTGTGATTGGATCTCAAACTTCTTGCTTGAAATGTGACCAATAACGTGACTCATTGCTAATTGCTAATACTAGAAATGGTACTTTTAGAAAATACTGAGAAACCAAACAGCGTCTCTGTTTTTATCTGAATGTAATAGACACTGCATTTTACTAACTTAGCCTAGCCAGACTGAATGTCACTAAAATTCTCTTGGCATACCATAGTACCCAATTCACTAAAGTGCACAAAGACACAGTAAAACAAAACAGATCATTTCACTTCAGAAGTGAAGTTCTAGGAGAACCTAAACCTCACATGTCTGCAATAGATTGAGTCAATAGAGTACAAAATATCTGCAGTCTACCTTTTACCAAAGGGGACCCGTCAGGGCCTTCTAGGCCTTCAGAGAAGGCCCAAACATATCAGCATTTCAAATGTTATATTTAATTTCTTTCATTTTTTAATTGCTTTCATTCTTTCATAATTTCATTACAATTATTCTATTCTAATTTGGCCTCATTTTCTGTCAAATTTGCTTCAGAAATGAAAACATTAAAATCGAGTTATCCAATGAGATCTTTTGTTTGTTGTCTTGAGGCTGAGAAGAGTTTAGCGCTCATTGGTTAGGACTTCATTGCCAGGACAGAAGGCCATGGCAGTGTACGTTTATGTTGGAAGTGACAGATGAATTAACCAATCAAATTTTGATTGATAGTGGGAGGGACCAAACATTCATCGCCCTAGACCTTCTCGATGGCCAACGCGAGCTTAACCGCGAGTCATTCATCGGTAGTGTTAGCAAATGCTAATAAAGTAGTTAAGCCAGTGCTATCGAGAGCAGTTAGCACAGGCTAATGACCAAGAAACTAAGGCTACATCCACACGACAACGGCAACTAGATTTTTTTTTTAAATATCGCGTCCACATGGGCAACGGATCAGTAAAATTTCAGGTTCATATGGCAACGCAACGCTTGCTGAAAACGATGCAATACACATGCCACGCCACTACGTGCGCTGTAAGACGGTCCCATTGGAGACACCAGAACAATAGAAGAAGTAGACGCATGCGCATAAACCCCTTCTTCTGTAGCATTAGCCACATAAAGTTTTGATTATTAAACAGTAGCATAAAACGAACAATGCGGAAAGAGGAATGAATGGGGGTAGATGGAAGCTGGTACGCCAACATTCTGATATCCTCCAGAATTCTTTAATGGTCCGGAATAAATTGAATGCTACACGTTGATGGATTACTTTGTTCTTCTACGCCCTTTTTGAGGAATGTATTGTCAGACTTAAACCAACATCTGAAGAGGTGAGATCACTCCTTTTTTTTTCCTATTTCTGCTGGCGGGATTGTTTTTGTTTTTGGAAGGCGCACGGGCGGTGCGCGGTTTGGTACTGCTTCCGCAGTGTTTGGACTAAAGACTCTGCCCTAAGGGCTATTCTCTCACTCTCTCTCACTCACTTTGCACCATTACACAATAAATATTCACAGTGAAAATATTTTGTAAGCGCGTTTCATGAACCAAGTTATAGGATTTGTTGACAACTCGCATCGAGTTCGTTACACTTCTACCCGGCGTGAAGCACTGACAGTCATGTGGTTGTGACGTCATCGTAAACACATCCATTCTACTCATCCAGACGACTTCGCAGCGGCGCCATTGCCAGATTTTTTCACTCTGGAACCTGTTCTCAAAAGATTTAATTTTGGGGCACCCAAAACGCCGGTGCCGTGTGGACGCCAGGCCGAAACGATAAACAGTTTTATCAGATTCACCTGAATCCATTGCCGTGTGGACAGGGCCTAAGATTTCCGTCTCCAGACTCTTCTTCCACGCACACACGCTCGCCACAGTATTTTTCACTCAGATTTAAGTATTCATTTCTGTATGTAATTTTTAAAATCAACATTGACAGTTACACACAACGGAGCGACCTGGTAGCCTGACGCTAATCCCTTGCAAAATCCTTTGCCTTGTTGCTTTTTTGATGTGTCTGGATAAGTTTTGGCTGAGCTCAAGTCCCTGCTCTAATAGCAATGGTTCGCCACTGACCTTCACTTTTCTATTTTTTCTCTCTCTTTTAGCTCACAGTTGTTAAAAACCAAACTAGCTAGTTCGCTAATGTTATCACTACACAGTCCACTTTCAAACAGCAAGTCACTTGTCTTGCTTGCGGTTTGTCTTTTGTTGGTGTGTAGCAGCTGCTACAGTAAGAGCTTCTATTAATACAGCTTTAAAGCAAACCAGTTAAACGCATTATATAACACACGAATTAGTGTGAAATCAGTTTTTACTGTCTCTGCATGGGAGTTATTTTCCAACACGGTCATTTCTCTTGTTTCTCAAGCTCTTAGCATATCTAAGACATTTCATTTCTGTAAAATATGTATGAAAAGGGACGGAAAACAGCTATTAAAGTGAATCCATAGAGTAAAACGAGCTCCACAGTGACTGTAATGAATCGTGTCGGGATGCTGGATAACCGTGCTGTATCACAGACAGAGATATATGAGCTCAGTGGGTTCATGGAGTTCACTCCAACCCAGAAGTGAGGTGAGACGGAAAAGGAAGAAAAAAAAAACAAACCACTGACTGAAATCTTCTCTTGTGGAACATGACCTAAAGCATGTGTGTGTGTGTGCGTTTATTAACAGTATAATCATGTTCTCTGAAAAGAACCTGCATGCATGTGAACGTTTAAAGAATTATATTCCTGTGTGGCATAAGCTGTAATAATGGATAGGTAATGAACGCACACCCCCTAAACCATCCTTGATGGTTTAATCCGCTTGTATTAAGAAGGGAGGGGGATTCACAGCGGGGCTATGCTTGCTTGCTCTTTATTATCTCTCTCTGTTTTCACTCCATCCATCACTTTCTCGCTTCCCCCCCCATTGTTGTTCTGACTGTCTTTCTTCATTTATTTGTCTGTCTTTTATTCTCTCTCTCTGCCTCACTCTCTTTATCTCTCCATCCCTCTTCCATTTGGTGTTTAGCACAGCAGAGTACAGGCCTTCTAAAAAAAAAATCGAAAATAAATTTTTTTTAAATATGACACAATATCAAGCATCATGCTATAGATAAAAAAATCTACACCCTCTTTATTTTATTTATACAGGATTTTATACAGGATCATAATCACGGACGTTTTACATTCACGTTATGTTCCAGCTTTGGATTTAACAGTTAATCCTTCCAAGCTTTTTTTTTTTTTTTTAATTTAATGTTTTGTTTTGTTTTTCCTAGTAATTTCTTTCAAATCCTGGTTCTTGAATTTTGTTTTCAGATCTTTAGCTCCACATCATCAGGTTGATCTAGATAGTGTCCTGCACCCACATGGAGTGGGTCGAGAAAGGAAACAACAGGGATGTTCAGAGAAAGCAGCATAAATCGCCTCCTAACTGAGATACAATAAAGGTTCCTGTTTTGAAATGGCGGGGCTTAGGAGTCTCCTTTTTTTTTTTTTTTTGAGCTTTAAGGAATCACAAAAACAATAAAAATAAATACTTAGAAATATACTGGATTGAATATTTTGGCATAAAAGACCTGGAAAATTATCATTCCACATTCATACATATGAGATGATTTATATACATCATGTACATGGGTCTGTCTCAGAAACTGGGTACTGGGGGTGTCGTGGCTCAGGTGGATAAGGTGCCGTACCATAAATCCAGGGACCCGGGTTCGATTCCAACCTGAGGTCATTTCCCAATCCCTCCCCGTCTCTCTCTCCTGCTCATTTCCTGTCTCTACACTGTCCTATCCAATAAAGGTGAAAAAGCCCCAAAAAATATCTTTAAAAAGAAACGGGGTGGGCGGCACGGTGGTGTAGTGGTTAGCGCTGTCGCCTCACAGCAAGAAGGTCCTGGGTTCGAGCCCCAGGGCCGGCGAGGGCCTTTCTGTGCGGAGTTTGCATGTTCTCCCCGTGTCCGCGTGGGTTTCCTCCGGGTGCTCCGGTTTCCCCCACAGTCCAAAGACATGCAGGTTAGGTTAACTGGTGACTCTAAATTGACCGTAGGTGTGAATGTGAGCGTGAATGGTTGTCTGTGTCTATGTGTCAGCCCTGTGATGACCTGGCGACTTGTCCAGGGTGTACCCCGCCTTTCGCCCGTAGTCAGCTGGGATAGGCTCCAGCTTGCCTGCGACCCTGTAGAAGGATAAAGCGGCTAGAGATAATGAGATGAGATGAGATGAGAAACGGGGTACTGTGGGGGTAGCCCACCAAATATACTCAGTCAGTAAACTATATGGTTTTGAATGGTGATGTTGGTTTTAATTTGAAATAAAATAATGAAAGAAATCATACAGATAAAACTAAATCTTTGATGTGAATATTCAGAATTTGGCAAAAATTCTGCAAATTTGTGGAAAAATGGCGGCTTGATCTGGGACATGATAAATAGTTGACTACATCGCATTCCCTTAAAAAGGTTGTAGTCCACTGAAAAGTCTACAGTTATCACTAATTGTATTTTAAGTTGTAACTTTATACACCTAAGGATTGGTGCGCTCACAGAATAATCATAACCGTAATAAAACATCATGCAAAATATTTCATCACCGTTGTAACTCCATTTTCCGCAGACCCAAAACCAATACGATCGTGTGTTTTGATCTAAACGGAAAGCCTCAGGGTCGAGGTCACTACCTCACCAAAAGTAGTAACTTAAAATCACTACGCCGTATAAACATTTAGTTATAAATCTGCGATTTTGTTTTTTAAAACGAAAGTTGAAAGTTAGGTATAGAATGTGTTTCTTACAGAATATGTTACGATGGTAGCTGGTCTTGTATGAATTTCTGAGCTATAAAATGAGTTGTGGTCTATTTTTTACCGTAGCGTCTTATTTGTGTGCGGGGAAGGACACACATTAACAATTTGCATGTGTAGAATGGAATTTTCCACTCCAACAGTTAGAAGTTGATCGCGCTTCCATTTGCGGTCTTTCTGTTACGCGAGTGATCTGTTCAGACGTTATCACTCATGGTAGCCGCGGGGTCTTAAAAGTCTTAAAAAAGTCTTAAATTTAATATTCCAAAATTAAGGCCTTAAAAAGTCTTAAATTGCTTTGCCCAAGTCTTAATTTTTTAAACAAAGGTCTTAAATGTACTCATACTATTCTACAATGTGAAAACGTGGGTTTTGCATAACATCAGTGAATTTCTTGGAGTATGCGCAAAGAAAGAAACAATATTGATACATTTTCGCACCGGCGCAATCGTCGGAGTCCGTGGTGGAGAGGAGACTTCGCGAATCGCAGCATGGGGAAGTGTCGTTTTAATCAGCAGTGGCTTTCAGATGAAAGATATCGTGATTGGGTGAGGGAGGTTCCTGGAAGCGACGTTGAAGCAAGATGCTGTGTTTGTCGAAAGGCCTTCAAGTTGTCCACTATAGGTCATTTCGCTTTAGAGTCTCACGTGAAGAGCTCAAAGCACATTGCATCTGCCCTCCACCGCCACCAGCCCATCGCTCAGTTCTGCACGGTTCAATCTCCGAATGCACCTGGAGCTGGCACTAGACCAAGTTGGGCAAACTACAGCCCGCGGGCCACATCCGGCCCGTTGGCGTTTTTAATCCGGCCTGCGGAAGACAATCATATAAACGCGATTGAGCAGATCTATAAACTATAAGCTTCAGTGTTATCACGTAGACAGGTGTTCTAGAGATCCGTCTTTCCAGTCAGTCGTATTCACGCGAGATTACATTTGCAGAGTGGTGCAGCGCGTGCCATGGAAGTCATTCTGGCGCCCGTGCCACTGATGAGCTCGAGAACACAAGATAAAACTTTACAATGAGTGGTCCTAAGAAAAGAAAAGTGGACAGTGAGTGCAGGGTGTTCAATAAAGAATGGACAACTAAATATTTTTTTGCTGAAGTCCGATCAAAGGCTGTATGCCTTATTTGCAAAGAAACCGTTGCAGTTTTAAAGGAATATAACATCAAATGGCACTTTTCCTCCAAGCATGCTAATTATGCTAACAACCAGTCAGCGCAAGAACGGACGAATACAGCTCAGCGGTTGCTGAGTGAATGTGAGTATTAACACTTTCTCTTTTTAAAACTATGTTGGAGCTGTAATAAGATGGTAGTCACATGTTTACAGACATAATAATATAAAAAGTATAACTCTTAGTAATTTTGGTTGTCGTGGGTGGCTGCTGTAGTGCTGGGGTTTGTTTTTAAGTACCATGTGCTTTTGGGTGTCTGCTGCGCCCCTCATTTATGTCCCTGTCTGCTATTATAGGTGTATTATGAGCAGCTGACCTTGCTTCTGCTTATATCTGTTCCTGGACTTTTGCCTGTGGAGGTTAATTTATTTGCTTTTGCCATAGGAAGATCTATATATATATATATATGTGTACATACATCATGGCATGGGAAACCACAACAGCTTGCACCAATTACAGTGGCCCCATTGTACCGAATTTGCATGTCTTTAAAGGTCCCATGGCATGAAATTTTCACTTTCTGAGGTTTTTTAACGTTAAAATGAGTTCCTCTGACCTTCTTAAGTCACCCCAGTGGCTAGAAATTTCATAATGTGTAAACCAAACTATGGCCACCCTTTGTCAACATTTGAGAATGGCACGTCAAAATGGCGTGTTGATAGGCTCTTCCCTTTACTACGTCAGCAAGGGAGATGATCCCCACGCCCCCCCTCTGGATTCCCACCCACTGTATGGATTGCCCGCCCAGCTCAAAAGTTGCCACCAAACATGGAAGTTGCGCTGAACATGGATGTGACAACACAGAAAGGAGTCTGTTTTTACTGCCGACGGGAGAGCCCCTGAAGACGCAGTGGCTTAATTTTATTTACTTCAATAATACGCCGTCGAGTCTACCTAAGACGGTGCGTGTATGTTTGTCGGAAACATTTTCCTGAGGAATGTTTCCACAACTTGGGACAGTACAGGGCAGGTTTTGCACATCAACTGTCACTGAAGCCTGGGTCCGTACCAAGCATCCCTGCCGCATCAGCCACAAACACCGAACAAGTAAGTGTATAACTGTTAAGTCGTTTTGCTGTGTTTTAAAATCGGTGCCACGTTAGCCTTGCAATGGCTACATTAGCTGTGCAGCTAACCGCTTCCTGCAGTTAGCCAGGTACTCTGCACTACAAAACCAAAAAGCATGCAGCATGCTCTGTTAAACTGAGTTTAGTCTGGAAATTGACTGTAACTTATGAGCTTATGTTTTGCTGTGTTTTAAAATCGGTGCGTTAGCCTTGCAATGGCTACATTAGCTGTGCAGCTAACCGCTTCCTGCATGCTCTGTTATAATAGCCAATCAAAACAGTTTTTACAAAGACACCCACATTCTTTTTTTTTAAGTCACTCGTTCATTTTATTTGTTTGTTTGTTCAGTAAAAACCCAAACATTTGTTGAATTTATTTTATTTCCTCGCGTCGCACCTTAATGACGTCAGTGCGTGGTATTTTTCCCTTCGCGGTTTGTTCCTTCTCTCTCGCCATAGTAAGACACCCACATCCGCTTGTTCTGACCCACTGGAGGTAGCGTCACAGTGCTGTTAGCCAATCAGAGGTAACACGTTTACATGTCATGAATATTAATGATAAGAGCTGAAATCCTGTCGCTCTCCCGCCACCCGTTCCTCCACCAAACTAGAACAGCCTGAAACAGGAGAACCACAGCATTTTTTTCACCAAAACCAGCTCACAGGGCATTCATTCATACTAGAGACCACCGCACAATTAATGAAAAAACGATGCCATGGGACCTTTAAACTGTGGGGGAAACCCACACGGACAACATGCAAACTCCACACAGAAAGGCCCCTGTCGGCCGTGAGGTTCAAACCCAGAACCTTCTTGCTGCAAGGCGACAGGGCTAACCACTACACCACCGTGCTGCCCAATAGCAGATAGTTATTCTGATCTATGAGTGGCCTTTTGGAATATGAAAACCTGTTTGGAACCTGTGTTTTGATTTTTTTGAGGACTGGAAATATTTCAGTGAGTGACTTTGAACCTGAAAACCAGTTTGGAGTTTTTTGCTTTCTTGAGCCGTTTTGTTTGATTTTGTGGGCTGGAAGGATCCAGTGCCAAACCATTGAACTGCAAACATTTTGGAATGGTGTGGTACCCAAACTGTTGAACTGCAAACATTTTGGAATGGTGTGGTACCCAAACTGTTGAACTGCAAACATTTTGGCATGGTGTGGTACCCAAACTGTTGAACTGCAAACATTTTGGAATGGTGTGGTACCCAAACTGTTGAACTGCAAACATTTTGGAATGGTGTGGTACCCAAACTGTTGAACTGCAAACATTTTGGAATGGTGTGGTACCCAAACTGTTGAACTGCAAACATTTTGGAATGGTGTGGTACCCAAACTGTTGAACTGCAAACATTTTGGAATGGTGTGGTACCCAAACTGTTGAACTGCAAACATTTTGGAATGGTGTGGTACCTCTCCTACTAATGGTGGTGTTAGGGTATTGCTGGGATTCGAACCTGGTTCGTTGGTGTGATAATCCAGCAAACCCCCACTAGGCCACCAGGGGAATGACTCAAATGCAGAGGCGTGAGGCGGAAGTAGAAAAAGAATCAAAAGGTTTATTTAAACTATATACACTATATACAGGGCAAAACAAAAGACAAAAAAAAAACCAAAGAGTATAATCCAAAAGAAAAGCAAAGTGCAAAAATTCAAAAGCTAAGAAGATCAAAAAACACAGTACAAAGGAAACTGGAGATAAACATAACAGCACAAAGACTCCGTGACAAGAGGACTGAACTCAGGGGTATAAATAGACAAACTAATTAAGGACACAGGTGAAGATAATTAGGCAATTAACACAAACACAAAACACAGGAACAGTGGCGGCCTCTAGAGGCCAAAATAAACATGACATGAAAAGGAAATAACAGCGGCCTCTAGAGGCCAAAACAGTCCTAGTCCTAACAGGACCCCCCCCTCTAGGAGCGTCTCCTGACGTTCCCAGGGCGATCCGGATGGGCCGAATGGAAGTCCCGACATAGTTCTTTATCAAGGACATCCCGAGCAGGAACCCAGCAGCGCTCCTCAGGACCATAGCCCTCCCAGTCCACCAGATATTGCAACCCGCCGCGGACCCGGCGGGAGTCAAGCAGGCGATTCACAGTGAACACAGTCTGCCCCTGGAAGATGCGGGGGGGTGGGGGGTTCCTAGGGGCAGGGGCATACGTAGACGTCAGTACGGGCCGTAACAGGGAAACATGGAAAGTGGGGTTGATCCTCAGAGTCCGGGGCAACTGGAGCCGGTAGGAGACAGGGTTCACCCTGCGCACCACCTTGAAGGGGCCAATGTAGCGAGGAGCAAGCTTGCGGTTCTCCACCCGCAGTGGAAGGTCCTTAGTGGACAGCCAAACACGCTGCCCAGGGCGGAAAGCGTGTGCAGGTCTTCTATGGCGGTTGGCCTGAGTCTGGTTGGTTCTGGAGGTCTGTATGAGGGTCTTCCTGACCTTGATCCAGGTCTTGCGACACCGTCTCACATATTGGTTGACCGAGGGCACCCCCGCGTCCTCCTCCTGGTCCGGGAACAGAGGTGGCTGGAACCCGAATTGGCACTGGAATGGCGACAGCTTGGTGGCCGATGACTGCAGGGTGTTGTGGGCGTACTCCGCCCATGGCAGCCAGGTGCTCCACGATGTCGGGTTATCCATAGCCAGGCCTCGCAGGGTGGTTTCCAGGTCCTGGTTGAGCCTCTCCGTCTGACCATTGGACTGTGGGTGAAACCCAGAGGAGAGGCTGGCAGTGGCTCCGATGACCTTGCAGAACCCGTGCCACACTCGGGAGGAGAACTGGGGCCCTCGGTCTGAGACGATGTCCTGTGGAAGACCAAAGACTCGGAAGACATGATTAAACAAAAGTTTCGCAGTTTCAAGAGCAGAGGGGAGTTTGCACAGTGGTATGAAGCGGCAGGCCTTGGAGAATCTGTCAACTAAGACCAAAATGACCGTGTTACCTTGTGACTCAGGGAGACCCGTGATAAAGTCGACTGCCACGTGGGACCAGGGACGCCGGGGAATGGTCAGAGGATGCAGGAGACCCTGGGGACGCTGTCGTGGGTTCTTGGTTCTGGTGCAAACCTCACAGGACAGGACAAATGACCTTACTTCCTTCTCCATGTTAGGCCACCAGAAGCGTCTTTTCAGGAAGTCCAGGGTCCTCCGAGCTCCCGGGTGGGCGGTGAGAGGGGAAGAGTGACCCCACTGGAGAACCTTGGCCCGGGCTTGATGTGGGACGTACAAGAGGCCTGGTGGCCCCGTCCCAGGACCGGGGTCCTGGCGTTGGGCTCGTCGGACAGCCTCCTCAATACCCCAGCGGACAGGGGCCACAATCCGGGACACAGGGATAATAGGCCCGACTTCATTCTCCCTGTTAGTGGCAGAGAACAGTCTGGACAGTGTGTCAGGTTTGGTGTTCTTGGAGCCGGGGCGGTATGAGAGGGTGAAGTCAAACCGACTGAAAAACAGGGCCCACCTAGCCTGTCGAGGGTTCAGTCTCTTGGCTTGCTGGAGGTACTCCAGGTTCTTGTGGTCAGTCCAAACCAGGAATGGATGTTGTGCTCCCTCCAGCCAGTGCCTCCACTCCTCAAGGGCCAGTTTGACCGCTAGCAGTTCTCGATCCCCCACATCGTACCGGGACTCAGCAGGACTCAGGCGGTGGGAGAAGTAAGCGCAGGGGTGCAGCTTTCCTTCCGAACGTTGAGAGAGCACCGCGCCGACACCACTGTCCGAGGCGTCCACCTCCACGATGAATGGTTGGGAGGTGTCCGGGAGAACCAGAATGGGTGCCGTGCAGAAGCGGTCCTTGAGGTCTTTGAACGCCTTTTCTGCCTGAGGAGACCAGCCATAAGATCCACCTGTCCCTTTGGTGAGGTCTGACATGGGTGCTGCCACAGAACTGAAGTTCCTGATGAACTTGCGGTAGAAGTTAGCGAATCCTAAGAACCGCTGAACCTCCTTAACGGACTTGGGAGTAGGCCAATCCCGGACGGCCAGGGTCTTGGCAGGGTCCATTTGGAGTTGGCCTGTCCGTACAATAAATCCCAGAAAGGAGACCTCGGGAACATGAAATTCGCATTTCTGGGCCTTGGCGAACAGATTGTTCTGTAGCAGCCTCTGGAGAACCTGGCGGACATGGTGGCGGTGCTCCTGCACGGTCTTGGAAAAGATAAGGATGTCGTCGAGGTAGACAAAAACGTATAGGTTAATCATGTCCCTTAAGACGTCGTTGATTAGGGCCTGAAAAACAGCTGGTGCGTTGGTGAGTCCGAAGGGCATCACCTGGTATTCGTAGTGCCCAGACGGGGTGTTAAAGGCAGTCTTCCACTCGTCTCCCTGTCGGATACGGATGAGGTGGTATGCGTTCCGTAGGTCCAACTTGGTGAAGACGGTGGCGCCTTGGAGCAGGTCGAAAGCTGTGGACATCAGCGGAAGGGGATATCGGTTGCGCACAGTGATCTTATTCAGGCCCCTGTAATCAATACATGGTCGGAGCCCCCCATCCTTCTTGCCGACAAAGAAGAAGCCGGCTCCAGCAGGTGAAGTGGAGGGTCGAATAAACCCAGAGACCAGGGCATCTTTGAGGTATTCCTCCATGGCCTTGCGTTCTGGCTGAGAGAGTGAAAACAGTCTGCCACGAGGAGGGGTAGTCCCAGGGAGCAAGTCAATGGCACAGTCGTAGGCCCGGTGCGGAGGAAGAACGGCGGCCCTGCTCTTGCTGAATACCTCCTTGAGATCCCAGTACTCTGTGGGAACTTGAGATAACTCGGTGAGATCAGGGGGCTCGGCAGGAGACACAGGAGAGCTAGAGAGCAGACAAGAGGCATGGCATGCAGGGCCCCATTCCACAACCTGGCTTGTTACCCAGTCTATGCGAGGGTTGTGGCGAGTAAGCCAAGGAAGGCCTAGAATAACTGGGAACTCAGGTGAAGGAATCAGGTGCAGGGATATTTCTTCCTTGTGACCTTGAGACTGGAGGAAAACTGGAGAAGTAACTTGGGTGACTCTTCCATCACCTAACGCTTGGCCATCGAGGGCAGACACAGACAGTGGGACTTCAAGAGGTGCAGTCGGAATATTGATGCTTTGGGCGAAGTGAATATCCATAAAGTTCCCAGCCGCCCCTGAGTCTAACAAAGCTTGACAAGAGTGGACAGACTCACCCCAGGAGATGGAGACCGGGATGTAGATTCCTTGGCCAGGGAGTCCGGGAGAGAGGGTAGGCCCCGTCACAACCCTCCCTCGGCTGGACGGGGCGGTCCTTTTCCCAAGAGTTCGGGACATGATGCTCGGAAGTGACCAGGCTTGCCACAGTAGATGCAGCACTTGTCCCTCCTTCTGCGCTCCCTCTCAGATGCGGAGAGGCGAGTACGACCCACTTGCATGGGTTCTGGACAGTCACTGAAGGAGGTAGACGGTCTCCAGGTAGAGGTAGGGAGGCTGGGGGGGCTCAAGGCTTGGTGGCGTTCTCTCATCCTGTTGTCCAGACGAATAGCATGTGAGATGAGGGTTTCGAGGTCACTTGGGCATCCAATAGAGGCCAGACCGTCCTTGATGGGGTCAGACAGACCATGGTGGAAGGCTGACACCAGGGCAGTCTCGTTCCATCCACTTACTGCTGCGAGTGTTCGGAACGAGATGGCGTAATCTGCGACGCTTCCTCCTTGCCGGATGGACATGAGCTTTCGGGCTGCGTCGGTACTGATGTCTGCCTGATCGAAGACCCGAAGCATCTCTTCAGAAAACAGCTGGAAATCAAAGCACTCAGGTCCCTGTCTTTGCCAGATAGCAGTAGCCCAGGCTCGCGCCTTACCAGCTAATAAGGTGATCACAAAGGCAATCTTGCGGCGATCCGTGGTGTAGGTGGTAGGCTGAAGCTCAAAGGTGAGTTGACACTGGGTAAGGAACTCTCGGCACTCACTGTGCTTGCCGTCATACCTCTGTGGTGCAGGAAGGCTGGGTTCGCGAGGTGAAGAAGGCAGCATTGCAGGAGGCACTGGAGCAGGAGTGGGAGCTGGATCAGGAACTGGATCAGGAGCAGGAGATGCAGGCAGAGATGTCAGCTGTGCCAGGGTTTTCCCAATTTGCTGAAGCAGTTCCTCGTGGCGAGCGAGGGCCTCACGTTGGCTGGTGAGCGTACGTCCATGAGCGTCCATGGTCGCTCCGAAGCGTGTCAAAGCTGCCATAATTCCCTGAAGGTTGGCCGGGTAGACAGTTGAAGCAGCCTCTGCTGAGTCGGTCATGACGGAGTCTTTCTGTTAGGGTATTGCTGGGATTCGAACCTGGTTCGTTGGTGTGATAATCCAGCAAACCCCCACTAGGCCACCAGGGGAATGACTCAAATGCAGAGGCGTGAGGCGGAAGTAGAAAAAGAATCAAAAGGTTTATTTAAACTATATACACTATATACAGGGCAAAACAAAAGACAAAAAAAAAACCAAAGAGTATAATCCAAAAGAAAAGCAAAGTGCAAAAATTCAAAAGCTAAGAAGATCAAAAAACACAGTACAAAGGAAACTGGAGATAAACATAACAGCACAAAGACTCCGTGACAAGAGGACTGAACTCAGGGGTATAAATAGACAAACTAATTAAGGACACAGGTGAAGATAATTAGGCAATTAACACAAACACAAAACACAGGAACAGTGGCGGCCTCTAGAGGCCAAAATAAACATGACATGAAAAGGAAATAACAGCGGCCTCTAGAGGCCAAAACAGTCCTAGTCCTAACAGGTGGTTGGTTGGACTGGCAGGCTGGAAGTGGATGGTTAAAAAAAAACACTCGGGTGTAAATCTACGAGTTCAGTGAAATGTACAAAAATGATATGTACTGATATGTAATTTAGTTCAATTTAATGATATGCAATTTAGTTGTATGTATAAAATGATACAAATATACAAATACACTGGCATCCTACTCATCCTGGCAGCTCAAAGATGTAATTTAAGAATTAAGTGTGCTACTTTTCTTACTGTCACGTGTGTGTGTGTGTGTGTGTGTGTGTGTGTGTGTGTGTATTACTTTTCTGGATGGATCCAGTGCCAATCTATTGAACTGCAAACATTTTTTGCTCTGCCTTTGTTGACTGAGAACTAAAATAAACGTCAATCTGATCTGCATTTGGGTCTCTGTCAGTGAAGGCCTTACAATAACACTAAAGCTTTTCCGGTTTATGTTCGATATGTATGAATTTGGTGCTGGCCCGGCCCGCCTGGCAAATTTCAAAAGTCAATGTGGCCCCTGAGCCAAAAAGTTTGCCCACTCCTGCGCTAGCACCACTGTCGAACGTCAGCAGCATCAGCCAAGCCAGACACCATCGGCAAGGCTAGCAACAACACAAGGGCCGAGCAGTGGCATGATAGGTGTCGGTGGAACCCCGACACTTCGGGCAGAGGTGCTCTGGATTTTAAAAACAATTACGGAATGTACAGCTCGAATGAGGGCATAAGCGAACTCTTTAAGGCTATGTTCCCAGACTCGGAAGTCGCTACAACATTCTCCTATGGAAAAAAACAAAACGTCTTACAGAACAAAATTCGGTCTTGCTCCTTATATAACGAAGGAGTTGGTCAAAGACGTTAACGAGGCAAGTGGTGGATTTCTCTCATTGTGTCTCTTATCTATCCACCTCCACATCTATGTCTTCCCTCCCTCCCTTGTTTACTAGGAGTATTTACATTTCTTTTTATTCTTCAAAATGTAAAATGGTTGAAGCAAGTTGAATGCTGGGAAACTAAGACAAAGAGTTTGTCAGTTTATCATCTCTGGGTGCATGGTCATAATTAGTTTAGAGACCGTTCTTTAGGCCTTGAGTTGGGCCCTCGGTTTGGCTTTTTGGCTGGTGAGTGCACACCATTGTACCAATGTATTGGTATGCCAATTGCATTTTTGTGCACTTTTAAGAGACTTTCGGCTTACCTCTTTTCTATCGATCTATCTATCTATCTCTATCTCTCTTCCCATCTATCCCCCTCGTCTCTTATCTATCTATGCCCCTCTGTATCTCTCTCCCTCCCTCGTTTACAAGGGTACAGAATGTAAAATGGTTGAAGCAAGTGCTGGGAAACTAAGACAAAGAGTTTGTCTGTTTAGAGTGTTGTGAATGTTTTGATGTTTTATTTTAAAAAAAATACACCCACATCACTTTTTTATTTTAAGTATCATCTCTGGGTGTGGTGGCACGGTGGTGTAGCGGTTAGCGCTGTCGCCTCACAGCAAGAAGGTCCGGGTTCGAGCCCCGTGGCCAGCGAGGGCCTTTCTGTGCGGAGTTTGCATGTTGTCTGCGTGGGTTTCCTCCGGGTGCTCCGGTTTCCCCCACAGTCCAAAGACATGCAGGCAGTGGCGATCCTAGAGTGATTTACTCCCCGGGCGAAAACCCCTGTTGGGCCCCGCCCTTCTTGTTGTTTTTTTTTGGGGGGGGGGGGGACCTTTTTTTTTTTTTGCGCTCGTGCCGCCCCCCGCGTTGGGCTCTGTATTAGCCAACGGAATGTTAACAGCTTTTAGAGATGGGATTTATGGCTCTTTGATGGGATCTGCATCTTTGTGATCCGTTCTTTGAAAAGAGCCGTTCAAAAGACTGGCTCATTTGGCTGTTTTTAAATATTTATTCAGTTTTAAGAAGACAGCGTCTAAAGAAGCCAGATCCCTCTGCTTAGACAGTGACATCAATATTTCTGGACATACCTTTTATATAAAGCAACCTAGACTTACATTATTGTAACCCCTAAACGCTCATAAATAACCATTAAAAAACAATGAGGGCTTCAATGAATGTTCATGCAGAACGGCTTTTCTGTAAAAAAAAAAAGAACCCACTCAAGAACATAGTTATCAAGAACGCAAGAATATTTTATAGAAAAACACTTGTTTTACAAAAATATTTAAGTCTGAGATACAAAATAGATACAACTACAATAAATATAACACAAGAACTAGTTATCACACAAGAACATTTTAATAGAAAAAAACAAACTTTCTATATTAAAAATATTGAAATTGTAACAAAATAGATACAACTAAACAGTCAGATAAATAGATAAAGTTATAACAAGAACACAAGATTATTTTAATAGGAAAAAACAAACTATTAATGCAAAAAATATATTATTATTAGAAAAATAGATACAACTAGACAAACAGATAAATAAATAAAATACATAAAAATAGAACAAACAAAATGACGAAAGAATAAATTAAATGAACGTCCGTGCAAAGTAGTTTTCCCACAATATTATCATTAATATCACACAACAACATTATAAACTATATACAAAACAATTTGAACTATTAGGCAAACAGATAAAACTTGAATAAATAAAAGGCAAATGCTGTTTAGCCTACTTCTTGTCCTTGGGCAAAAAAGAACAACAGAAAGAACGGCTCCCCCAGCTCGAGACTCGGTTCTCATCGTTCATGCCTAGGAGCCGTTCAAAAGAATCGGTTCGTTCGCGAACATCACAACACTAACAGCTTTACATGGTCGTTTAAACATTTCTCATCTTGTGTTGTACGTCGCGGACACGGCCCGTTATAAATTTGCTGTTACCAGAATGGCAATGATCAAGTCGTAATGTATTACTTCTGTGTAATATCATAGTAGTGTAGTACTATGGTAGTAAAGTCTTTTTGATGACTAGTACAACGTTCCGCTGGCGGTATTGTGCATATTATGGGGCTACGACAAGTTAGGCACACACACACACTGATGACGTCACCTGCGCAACTTTGGTATTGGGCTTCCCCATCCAAAATGTTCCCCACCCCCCCACCCCCGTCTTTTTGGTTTTTTGGGGGGGGACCATTTTTTTTTTTTTTTGGGACCGTTTTTTTTTTTTTTTTTTTGCGCCCGCGCTCGTGCCGCCCGGTTGGCCCGCCCCCAGGACCGCCCCAGCATGCAGGTTAGGTTAACTGGTGACTCTAAATTGACCGTAGGTGTGAATGTGAGTGTGAATGGTTGTCTGTGTCTCTGTGTCAGCCCTGTGATGACCTGGCGACTTGTCCAGGGTGTACCCCGCCTTTCGCCCGTAGTCAGCTGGGATAGGCTCCAGCTTGCCTGCGACCCTGTAGAACAGGATAAAGCGGCTAGAGATAATGAGATGAGATGAGATCTCTGGGTGCATGGTCATAATTAGTTCAGAGACAGTTCTTTAGGCCTCGAGTGAGGCCCTCAGTTTGGCTTTTTGACTGGTGAGTGCACACCTTTGGCATTAATGTGTTGGTATGCCTATTGCATTTTTGTGTACCTTTAAGGCCATGACGTGGACCCTACGTTGTGCTCCTTTCTTCCAGGTTTAGACTTAGTTTTTTGTCTTGAATGTGAAGATTTGACAAGCAATGCACATAATGACTTAAGTATATAACTTTTATAATAAAAGTATTTTTACTTGAAACATTTGTCATTATTGGGAATTTGATCTGGCGTTCTACGACTGCATAATGGGTGCGATGTAGGTCTTAATTCTCATTTAAGTGGTCTTAAAAAGGTCTTAAAAAAGTCTTAAATTTATGGTGGTCAAACCTGGGAAAACCCTGTCACTGAAAAGGTGAGTTTTGACAGTTTTATTTTGTTTTAGTCTGGCAGTATAAGGCAATAGAATGTTTCTTTTTCATCTTACTTTCATATTTCGTAGTGTTTGCATATTTTTGGCCAATATTTTGCAACCATGGTCAATTTAGATCGAACTTTTGATAGAATCTACGGCCAGTCATTTTGCCCCGCCCCCGCCTCGCGCTCCGTCCAGTACGGTAGTGATGTCCCGTTGCTCACGCGCCGCAGCAGAGACCCGCGCGACCTTCAGCCGGTACAGTCGCTGTTCTTTTACCACCGCCGTTATTCTCATCTTTCCGGTGTGTTCTTGATTTTTCCATTGTGTCCTATTTCGCCATATCAAATACCCAAAATGTATCATATTATTCATATTTAAGTGAAAAATCAATTCAGTCATCATAACTTGGCATTTTTAACCCAAGCAATCAAAAAGAGGAAATTTATTCAATATTTTCACTCATCTGTGAAGGAGGGGCTTTAATTCTTCATGATGTAGTTATTTTATATGGAAATCAATTTTACAAAAGCATTTGAATTGTAATAAAAAATTTTCCACAGTGGAGGCCAGATAAAGCAAGATACTATCTTTATTCTTATTAAACATGACAAAAGAAACATTGAGTGTTAGGTAAATGTAAAAAAAAATAGTAAAATTAGAAAATGTATTTTTTGACCATAATGTCCCAAATGAGAGACCAGTTTCTGAGACGGACCCATATAGTATCAAAGTCCTTCCCATGCCATGTGGCGCATAGGGTGGCGCCGATCTCCATTTCCATAGCCCTCGGCCTGACCGTGAGTAGAACTTGCAATCTCCCGATCAATCGAGAGGCGGACACGCTAACCACTAGGCTACTAGCCAGTACGTATATAGTATAGTCTTTGAATATTCTCCATTTGAAGATTTAAGGTTTCCAGATTTTGAGATTTCTGTGGCCTTTAGGTTCTTCAGAGTGCTTGGGCCCCTGAAAGTTACCCACCTTGTCATAGTTTTGTATAATTTTAACAGTGGCGACCGGCTACTCTTAGAGCTGGGACTTGAGCTCAGCCAAAACTTATCCAGACACATCAAAAAAGCAACAAGGCAAAGGATTTTGCAAGGGATTAGCGTCAGGCTGCCAGGTCGCTCTGTTGTGTGTAATTGTCAATGCTGATTTTAAAAATTACACAGGGAAATGAATACTTAAGTCTGAGTGAAAAATACTGTAGCGAGCGTGCAGCATGGAAGAAGAGTCTGGAGACAGAAATCTTAGGCTACATCCACACAACAACGACAACGAGATGTTATTTAAAAAAATATCGCGTCCACATGGGCAACGATCAGTAAAATATCAGGTCCATATGGCAACGCAACGCTTGCTGAAAACGATGCAATACACATGCCACACCTCTAGGGGCGCTGTAAGACGGTCCCTTCGGAGACACCAGAACAATAGAAGTAAGGATGCATGCGCATAAACTATTATGCGCGAGACTTCATATTAGCCACAAAGTCAGAAAAATCTGTTTGTAAAATTACATTATAATGACCAAATACAATGAAAAGTATTTTTCCAGTCTCACCTGTGAAAGGTAATCCCATGTGATCTCGTTTGGACGGTAAACCTGTTGGTACAGTTAAACGCAGCACATGAATGAGGCATCTTTATTCTCCGCTTTGACCCATCCAATATGACTGCAAGGATGACGCATGATTCTACGCAGAAGGCGGCGTCTTTAATGGTCCGGAATAAATTGAATGCTACACGTTGATGGATTAATTTGTTCTTCTACACCCTTTTTGAGGAATGTATTGTAGGACTTAAACCAACATCTGAAGAGGTGAGATCGCTCCTTTTTTTCCCCTATTTTTGCTGGCAGGATTGACTCTGCCCTAAGGGCTATTCTCTCTCTCTCTCTCTCTCTCTCTCTCACTTTGCACCATTACACAATAAATATTCACAGTGAAAATATTTTGTAAGCGCGTTTCATGAACCAAGTTATAGGATTTGTTGACAACTCGCATCGAGTTCGTTACACTTCTACCCGGCTTGAAGCACTGACAGTCATGTGGCTGTGACGTCATCGTAAACAAATCCGTTCTACTCATCCAGACGACTTCACAACGGCAACGTTGCCAGATCTTTCCACTCTGGAACCCGTTCTCAAAAGATTTCGTTTTGGGGCACCCAAAACGCCGGTGCCGTGTGGACGCCAGGCCTAAACGATAAACAATTGTATCGGATTCACCTGAATCCGTTGCCATGTGGACAGGGCCTGAGTTTCTCGGTTGTTAGCCTGTGCTACTTGCTCTCAGTAGCACTGGCTTGACTGCTTTATTAGCATTCGCTAACACTACTGATGAACGTTACACCAGCTGGAAGGTGACTTCGCTGCTGCGCTGATGGCACTGAGTCGCGGTTAAGCTAGCTTTGGCCTTCGAGAAGGCTGAGGGTGATGAATTTTTGGTCCGTCCCACTATAAATCAAAATCTGATTGGTTAATTCATCAGTCACTTCCTACATAAACATCCACTGCCATGGCCTTTTGTCCTGGCAATGAAGTACTAACCAATGAGTGAGCCAGCTCTAAACTCTTCTCAGCCTAGAGACATCAGACAAACAAATCTCATTGGATAACTCAATTTTAATGTTTTCAGGACAGTAACCCTTTCATTTCTGAAGCAAATTTGATAGGAAATAAGGCCGAATTAGAATAGAATAATTACAATGAAATTATGAAAGAATGAAAGAAATTAAATATAACATTTGAAATTCTGATATGTTTGGACCTTCTCTGAACGCCTAGAGGGCCCTGATGGTTCCCCTCTGAATTTTAATAATAAATGCTGCATTCTTAGAAAAAATAGTACTAAAGTGTACTTTATCTTGTTGCCAGTGTGGTACCTTAAAGGTACCGCCAACTGGTCATGAGCAGTTCCTTCAGTTCTCCATACCGGTATGTTTCTCTTCTCATCAATCTGCTAAAAATGTATCTTTGGTTCATCTACCCATCTTGTGGTGAACTCTCTGTATTTAGACTGGTGAAGTAAATCTTCTCTTGGTTGTTGACTTTGACACAGATACTCCTACCTCCTGTAGGATGGTCTTGATCTGCTGTGAAGGGGTTCCATTTCTAGGTAAAAGATTCATAATGTGTACATACAGAAATACCCTTTTTTGACCAACAGGGAACGGGTTCTTGAAGCAGTTCCATTCAGGATTCTTTGAACCTTGGTGCTAGCTAGCGAACCAGCCCACATTTTCACAAATTTTGAGCGGAACCATTATAATCAAGGATGCGTCATTAATGGATGGGTTTTCACGATGCACAACAGGAGTAAACAGTAGTAGCACGATGGCAGAGTGCACTGATTACCTGCGAGCTTGTGTTCTGTTCTCATCTCATCTCATTATCTCTAGCCGCTTTATCCTGTTCTACAGGGTCGCAGGCAAGCTGGAGTCTATCCCAGCTGACTACGGGCGAAAGGCGGGGTACACCCTGGACAAGTCGCCAGGTCATCACAGGGCTGACACATAGACACAGACAACCATTCACACTCACATTCACACCTACGGTCAATTTAGAGTCACCAGTTAACCTAACCTGCATGTCTTTGGACTGTGGGGGAAACCGGAGCACCCGGAGGAAACCCACACGGACATGGGGAGAACATGCAAACTCCGCACAGAAAGGCCCTCGCCAGCCACGGGGCTCGAACCCGGACCTTCTTGCTGTGAGGCGACAGCGCTAACCACTACACCACCGTGCCACCCTCTAATGTGTTCTGTTATTGCAGATATTTGTTTTTGGCCCATTTTTTCTGTAGTTGTCTCCTTTTCCATTGCATTCTCCATTGCTGCGCTCTGCTTCCTCTCCAAACTAATGACACGCCCAATGATGTCGTCATGGTTCATGCTGGTAAAACCAGCTATATTTTGGTTTCATTTGGGAACGCACTTTTCAGATTCCGAACCAATTTATTTTTGGTCGAAATGCTCTGAACGGTTCAAAATGTGGTGCATGAACAAGAACGGAGCCCGTTCTCTGTTGATGTAAAAGGGGTAAAAGTGTCCTCTTGATGGTATGTTTCCTCAGAGGAAATGCACAGTTTTAATAAGCTTGGGATAGAGCAGGATGTGAAGGAATGTGGTGTAAGAGGATGCGAGAATCTTGGATCGTGGTGAGATAGATGGGATGTCCAAAATTCCGAATCGATCTCACTTGTGGAATCAAGAAGAGACACTGTGAGACCAGAGGAGACACAGTGAAATGTTTGACATCCCATTCGCTTGGTTGCTGACTCGCTGTTGCCTCAGGCTTGATGAGGCTATAGTGTCTGCCATGCACGAATTCCTCCAAATGATTTCCACAAAAATGGGCTCGCTGGTGTCTTGAATCAATACCACATCTCTCTAATGGTTAAATTATAGAGTCTGTGGTTTGGAGTGAGGATGCCATTATTTCTCTAATTGCTGATTGCTGGAGAATCTGTCTGATGGCATACACTATTAGAACAAGTTCCAGTCATTGAGAATCTGCTCCATTTATTCAGGAAAGCCTGTGCTTTTCTGAGAAGCTGATATTACATATAAAGGCGAGTGGGATGGCGACTTCTGAGCAGAGTTATATGTGGAAAAAGCCATTCATTACATTACACTAATAGCATTTAGCAGACGTGGTTATCCAGAGTGATGTACAACATACCCAGAGCAACCTGGGGAGCAGTTGGGGGTTAAGTGCCTTACTCAAGCGCATTTCAGCCATTCCTGCTGGTCCAGGAAATCAAACCAGTGACCTTTTGGTCCCAAAGCTGCTTCTCTAACCATTAGGCCATGGTTCCCCCATTCATCTCATCAGAGAGTGTATTTCTGTCTACCTCAGGACTGGTTGTTAAAGAAGACATGCTGTTTTTTCCTGTTATTTTTGAAATAAGATATGTTGATGTGACTTGGGGACGTACTGGGTCAGTACTTTCAAAGTGGACTGTTACCTTCCTAGTCTGTAAAAAGAAAATAGGTGGAGACAACAGGCCAGTTACAAAAGTGCATACTTCTTACTCATTTTTTTTAATGGCACCACCCCCTCATTAACATATGACCATCCATAGCAGTCTCAGTCAAAAAGATGGAGCTGTGACAACTGTGTTGGAGTCAAAAAATCAAACGCTGTATTGGATGTTGCACGGTGGTGTAGTGGTTAGCGCTGTCGCCTCACAGCAAGAAGGTCCTGGGTTCGAGCCCAGTAGCCGGCGAGGGCCTTTCTGTGTGGAGTTTGCATGCTCTCCCTGTGTCTACATGGGTTTCCTCCACAGCCCAAAGACATGCGGGTTAGGCTAATTGGTGGTTCTAAATTGACCGTAGGTGCGAATGTGAGTGTGAATGGTTGTTTGTCTCTGTGTGTCAGCCCTGTGATGACCTGGTGACTTGTCCAGGGTGTACCCCACCTCTCACCAGGGCTTTGAACCGGTTCAAGGAACGAAAACTGGGAACTTTTTCTATTTCACATGGAACAGAAACGAAACCAGAAACTTTATTATTTTTTATGTTCCGGAACAGAAACGCTTATTAAAAATAATGGTAACCGGTTAATACCGGTTTTTATTTCGTTCCTCAAAGTTTCTGTAGCCTACAAATAAGTCATTCTTCTCCTGCGCAAGTTTCTATGACCCGCTGGGGTTCACTTCCTGTGTGACGTTCGCTGATTGAATGGAGAGAGCGGGAAGGTGGACTACTATCATGTCTCCACGTGATAAGTGAGTAAGTGCATTACTGAGTGTCTGAGCAAAGGAGAGCCTGAACGTTGCAACCTCCCTATTGGCTGTTTGTTAAAATGTATCAATTGTTGCCCTTCCCACGGGAATCATCGCGGGCTCGAGAGACGAGACCTGACGAGTTAGTTCGTTGGTAGCAGAACAAAATGTCTGGACACAAATCGGGTTTTCAGAAAAGGAAAGAAAATAAACGGAGGGTCGAAAATACAAAAAAGGAGGCAGAAAATGCAAAACGAGTTTTAAGGTAGGACAATGGTTACTTTTTAAGGCAGCCCGCCGTGGCTGCAGGCTTTCAGTTGTGTCATTGAATGGTTACTTTTCTGAGGCAGCCCGCTGTGGCTGCCTGCAGGCTTATTTATTATAGCCTATTTAGTTAAAATAGTTGATATAAAATGTTTATAGTTATAGTTATGTGATGGTTGTCCTGATTTAGACTTTTTTTTTGGGGGGGGGGGGGGGGTTGCGCGATGTTGCACCCGGGTCCAGATTAGGGCAGAACCGGCCCTGGCTACATTTCAGGTGTAGTTTGTTTTATGTATGTATGTACTTGCATAGATGTGTACTTGGTCTTCCAATATGGCGCCTAACAAAATCTCGCGGCGCGGTGACGTCATGCGGTAGCCCGCTATAGGGCCTGACTAGCCTTTGGTAACACACTAAACGAATTATCTTTCATTTTTGGCACTTTTTCTGTTTGTGTAGATGGGAAGACGTACTGAGAATCCAAATCGCCAACATTTGAAATAATAATTGTTTTGAATTATTTCTTGTCTTATTTAATGAAGGTTGTAATAGAATTAGCCTACATTTGGCTTAAGCTGGATGAGACAGAGACATAATTTTATAGCCATTTGTTAAACAGCTGACAGGGAACGTAATTAACCGTTCCGGGAACGAAATTTTTTTGTTCTAACCGGTTCGGGAACGTCTATTTAATGGTGGAACCCAAAACCGGAAACGTTAAAATTCCGTTTCTGTTCGGAACGAACCAATAGGAAAAAAATTCTGGTTCAAAGCCCTGCCTCTCACCCATAGTCAGCTGGGATAGGCTCCAGCTTGCCTGCGACCCTGCACAGGATAAGTGGCTACAGATAACGGATGGATGGATGGATGGATGGATGGCTAGATATATCCTCTTGGACTCAATCTTATTTCATTTGCATGACCAGTCAAAACCCTCATGTAACATTAGCCAGCCAGCTAATGTTAACATTCTTTCCATGATGCTAAATTTAGATAAAACATGTAACTTGATATATGTAGTTTGTTAGGAGGCTACATTATCTGAATTGGAGTAATAAGCAACTCCCTGTTGTGTGATTTCGATAAATTTGTTAGCCACCATGCGCTGAGTTGAGCTCCCGTAAGCACTCACATTACCAAGGGTTCTTTTCACCACTTCAGGCAGTTAGCTGTTGCTAGTTCATGTTAGCTTCTCAAGATAGCTGACCCGATTGTTTTCGCTGTTGTAGGGTATACAAGCTGTGTAATATTTGTTTCATATATACACAAGCATCTAGATGTCATCATTAAAAACAGCAACGGGAAGACCGTAGCAAAACAATTCCATGGATGTGGATGACAGAATTCTCATTGAAAGATGTTAACCAATCAGAGCAAAGCTATTTACATATTTAATATTTAAAGGCACAACTGCAAAATCAGCTTGTTTTATATTGTAGGGGTTTTATACCATGTTAAAACAGGATGAGAACAAAGACAAAAGGTGGGTTTTTTTCAATATAAATCTCACAAACTTTATAAAACCATCTCAGAGAACAAGAGGAAATAATCAAAACGTACAGTGCCTTGAAAAAGTATTCATACCCCTTGAACTTTTTCACAAAATGTGATGTGCATTAGTATTCAGCCCCCCTGCGTCAATACTTTGTAGAGCCACCTTTTGCTGCAATTACAGCTGCAAGTCTTTTGTGGTATGTCTCTACCAGCTTTGCACATCTAGACACTGAAATTTTTGCCCATTCTTCTTTGCAAAATAGCTCAAGCTCAGCCAGATTGGATGGAGAGCGTCCGTGAACAGCAATTTTCAAGTTTTGCCACAGATGCTCAATGGGATTTAGGTCTGGACTTTGACTGGGCCATTCTAACACATGAATATTCTTTGATCTAAACCATTCCATTGTAGCTCTGGCTGTATGTTTAGGGTCATTGTCTTGCTGGATGGTGAATCTCCTTCCCAGTCTCAAGTCTTTTGGAGCCTCCAACAGGTTTTCTTCCAGGATTGCCCTGTATTTAGCTCCATCCATCTTCCCATCAACTCTGACCAGCTTCCCTGTCCCTGCTGAAGAAAAGCATCCCCATAGCATGATGCTGCCACCACCATGTTTCACAGTGGGGATGGTGTGTGCAGGGTGATGAGCAGTGTTAGTTTTCCGCCACACATAGCGCTTTCTATTTAGGCCAAAAAGTTCAACTTTGGTCTCGTCTGACCAAAGCACCTTCTTCCACATGTTTGCTGTGTCCCCTACATGGCTTCTGGCAAACTGCAAACGGGACTTCTTATGCCTGTCTTTCAACAATGGCTTTCTTCTTGCCACTCTTCCAAAAAGGCCAGATTTGTGGAGTGTACGACTTATAGTTGTCCTGTGCACAGATTCTCCCACCTGAGCTGTGGATTTCTGCAGCTCCTCCAGAGTGATCATGGGCCTCTTGGCTGCTTCTCTAACCAGTGCTCTCCTTGCTCGCTGTGTCAGTTTAGGTGGACGGCCATGTCTTGGTAGGTTTGCAGTTGTGCCATACTTTTTCCATTTTTGAATGATGGATTGAACAGTGCTTCTTGAGATGTTCAGAGCTCGGGATATTTTTTTATAACCTAACCCTGCTTTAAACTTCTCCAGAACTTTATCCCTGACCTGTCTGGTGAGTTCTTTGGTCTTCATGATGCTGTTTGTTCTTCAGTGTTCTCTAACAAACCACTGAGGCCTTCACAGAACAAGTGTATTTATGCTGAGAGTAAATTACACACGGTAGGACTCTGTTAACTAATTAGATGACTTCTGAAGGCAATTGATTGCACTGGATTGTATTTAGAGGTATCAGAGTACAGGGGGCTGAATACTAATGCACACCACATTTTTCAGATTTTTATTTGTTTAAAATTTTGAAGACCATTTATCATTTTCGTTTCACTTCACAATTATGTGCTACTCTGTGTTGGTCTATCACATAAAATCTCAGTAAAAAAATTAAGTTCGTGGTTGTAAGGTGGAAAAATGTGAAAAAGTTCAAGGGGTATGAATACTTTTTCAAGGCACTGTATATGTTCATGTCCCGCTTTAATAGTCTTTGCATGTAACTCATGCCTGAATATGTAAACAAGATTAACAGAGCTACACATTCAATTTTAGGGACATTAAAAAAGGAAACAGTGAAGTTTATGTTTACTGTAGATGAGGATAATGGATTTATTTTATTTTATTTTATTTTAAAAAACGCCGAAAAGTTTTCTTTTGGTGAGCAAGGTAAAGGTTCGGGTTAGATTTAGGAGTAGCATAGTATTAAAAGAGAACTGAAGTCATTTTTAAACTTACATTATTTCTTAATTAACGTGTTATTCAATTACATTTGTGGTTTTAGTAGCCTTATATCGTGACTCGTACTGGCAACTAATTGCAATTAAATATTATACTTATCGGCCTATTCGGTTTTCAGCCATGTTGAATTTAGTTTGTTTGGTCCACGGCAGGCGTCGCTTATCCATGCGATCTTCACGAGACTTGTGCGAGACTTCGAAACATGAAGTGCCAGCCAGGTGTCAGTGCCGCCATTTTGAAAACTGTTTTCCAAACGAAATATTGCACAAAAACGAGTTTAAATGACGATTACTGCCTACTTTCCTGATCGCTATCAAAACAAACAAAACTTCCGGCTTGATTACGTCAGCATTCGAAAGAGGGCGCGCGCGTCTTTTGACAACGTTGGCAGATGTTGGTCACTTTGATTTCCGCTGTACGTTTAACTTCCGTCCTACGATGTCTCGCACAGGTCTCAGCGAATCTCGTTTACGGCCATCGCTTTGACATATGGACTGATATATTACAGAGCATATTTCAAACACTCATAACTTGCTCTAGCAGTGACGAAATAGCGATCAAAAATGCATTCCGATATTTAATAAAATGAGATAAATAGGATTTTGATGATAAAAAATTGCCTTCAGTTCTCCTTTAATTGGCTGCATTAATAATAATAATGTTAATATTAATACAGTCATGTGTATGTGTGCGTTTGGTCACATGCAGCATGAGGTGACTTTTCTGGGCACAGCATACCCAGTGAATCACACGCACAAGTATACTGTCTTTCTTCAACACATTCATCACACCTCAGTCAATGCCAGCATCTCTCTCTCTCTCTCTCTCTCTCTCAGCGTGTTGCATGTGTTAGTATTGGCAGACTGAATATTCCAAGCCCCATACACACACACACACACACACATTCTTTGGATATAGCACTCAATTCGATCTTTATAGTCACAACTCATTCACAGGGTCTTATAAGACTAACGCTAAATGGATTTTATCTATTGACGAAGCTTTCTTAACCCTTTGATGCAAAACATATGCACACCCCTTCTAATGCACAACATGGGTCAAAAATGACCCGCATTCATTTTCCAGGTTATTTCATGCTGACTGAGTTTTTCTTTGCTCTATCTTTTGAAATCAATTTATTTTATGATTGAATATTCCAAGTATTCTTTAAATATCTTGTTTTTAATTACCACAAATCATTAATTTAATTTTTTCTTTCCTACTCTATGAACAAAAATACTTTTTATATTACTACACATGGGTCATCCAAGTGTGATTTAAAATTAGTCTTAATACTATAATAATAATTTGTTTCAAGTAATTACTTTAGCAGTGAATGGGGCCAGTTATTTATTTATTAAGGCGGCACGGTGGTGTAATGGTTAGTGCTGTTGCCTCACAGCAAGAAGGTCCGGGTTCGAGCCCCGTGGCCGGTGAGGGCCATTCTGTACGGAGTTTGCATGTTCTCCCCGTGTCCACGTGGGTTTCCTCCGGGTGCTCCGGTTTCCCCCACAGTCCAAAGACATGCAGGTTAGGTTAACTGGTGACTCTAAATTGACCGTAGGTGTGAATGTGAGTGTGAATGGTTGTCTGTGTCTATGTGTCAGCCCTGTGATGACCTGGCGACTTGTCCAGGGTGTACCCCGCCTCTCGCCCGTAGTCAGCTGGGATAGGCTCCAGCTTGCCTGCGACCCTGTAGAACAGGATAAAGCGGCTACAGATAATGAGATGAGATGAGATGTAGTTAGCTAAGCCAACTACAATAAAATTAACTAACTAAAGTAGAATATGTCAACAGCTAGGTAGCTAATAGTAATTACTTGTAACTTTCTGACAAGTAATCTACTCACTCTCAAGGGAACCTAAACATAATCAATTTTTTTCTAAGGTAATGTTAGAACAATTGAAAAACATTACTTCCATGTATGAGATGGGCAAAGGGCGCTGTGCTGAGCTGTGAAATGTCTGACACAAGCACAATTCACAGTTCCCACCAAACGCTGGAGTAAATGCATGCGGGTCGTTTCTGACCCATGTGTGTAAACTTGATGTAGAATTACAAAAGCTGTGCTTGTTCATAACTTAAGAAAGGAAAAATAAAAATGATGATTTGTGCTAAACAAAAACAAGATATTTACTGCATATTTGGAAAAGTAAATGACAAAATGAATTTATTTCAAAAGTATATCATAGAAACAGGGTGGCACGGTGGTGTAGTGGTTAGCGCTGTCGCCTCACAGCAAGAAGGTCCGGGTTCGAGCCCCGTGGCCGGCGAGGGCCTTTCTGTGCGGAGTTTGCATGTTCTCCCCGTGTCCGCGTGGGTTTCCTCCGGGTGCTCCGGTTTCCCCCACAGTCCAAAGACATGCAGGTTAGGTTAACTGGTGACTCTAAATTGACCGTAGGTGTGAATGTGAGTGTGAATGGTTGTCTGTGTCTATGTGTCAGCCCTGTGATGACCTGGCGACTTGTCCAGGGTGTACCCCGCCTTTCGCCCGTAGTCAGCTGGGATAGGCTCCAGCTTGCCTGCGACCCTGTGGAACAGGATAAAGCGGCTAGAGATAATGAGATGAGATGAGATCATAGAAACACTCAGCCATACATGAAATAACCTGGAAAATGAATGCAGGTTGTTTTTGACCCCTGTTGTGCATTAGAAGGGTAGTGATACAAAAAGGGTTTTTATTCAGAAAGTAAGAAAGGAAAAAATAAAATAAGGATGTACGATGATCAAAAACAAGTTAATTGAGGAATACCTTGAATACTGAATGATGGAATTAATTTATTGCAAAGATATAGAAGATAGAAACTCAGCTGGGTCACTTTTGACCCATGTTTTGCATCAAAGGGTTAAAGAAATGTTTATTTAACACAAATGGAAGAAGACTTCACTCATCGTCAGTGATCTGAGCTAAATCTGAAGCTTTCTGGCTGCAGGGCAAGTTTTCACAACAGAAAGATTTGCACTTTGCAATTCCTCAGTGATGTCACATGCTGTATTTTTTCATCTTGTTAACTTTAAAGACGGAAGCTGGTGAGGGAACGACTGTTTGTAGCTATTATACAGTACATGATCATACCCGTAGGCAGGGGCGCAGATAGGATTTTTGAACTGGGGGGGACTGAGCTGTCAGCAAATGATTCCATTTTGTGTATATATATATATATATATATATATATATATATATATATATATATATATATATACACACTACCGTTCAAAAGTTTGCGGTCACTTTGAAATGTCCTTATTTTTGAAAGAAAAGCACTGTTCTTTTGAATGAAGATCACTTTAAACTAATCAGAAATACACTCTATACATTGCTAATGTGGTAAATGACTATTCTAGCTGCAAATGTCTGGTTTTTGGTGCAATATCTCCATAGGTGTATAGAGGCCCATTTCCAGCAACTCTCACTCCAGTGTTCTAATGGTACAATGTGTTTGCTCATTGCCTCAGAAGGCTAATGGATGATTAGAAAACCCTTGTACAATCATGTCAGCACAGCTGAAAACAGTTGAGCTCTTTAGAGAAGCTATAAAACTGACCTTCCTTTGAGCAGATTGAGTTTCTGGAGCATCACATTTGTGGGGTCGATTAAATGCTCAAAATGGCCAGGAAAATGTCTTGACTATATTTTCTATTCATTTTACAACTTATGGTGGTAAATAAAAGTGTGACTTTTCATGGAAAACACAAAATTGTCTGGGTGACCCCAAACTTTTGAACGGTAGTGTGTATACATGTTATTTCACCTCCCTCACTGCCATCACCAGGAACTACCTGCAGGCCAGGACAATGATAACATTTTAACATAGCCTATGGAAATCCAAAGTTTACACATTATCATCACGTACAGAAATTGCAAAACTGCAAAACTAGTTTTAAAACCGCTAAGTTCCAACTGTTAAACATAGCGAGAGGCTGGGCTACGTGTGTGTGTGTGTAAAGTGTAAACCAGTGCATCCTGACTTTCTAACTATGCCTGTGTGTTGCGTGAGCGGCAGTCAGTCAACAACTCTTCGCAAAGTTTCCTTATGAAACAATATGCTCGCTGAAATTATGGCAGGGAACGCCAGATTAAACATTAAAACTGCCTTCTGAGCACTGTATCTACAGGCTACCACCGAAAGAAGGAGGCTACCAGAAAGGCTTCTCTACTCCGTACGATTTTACTTTCACTACGACATTACTTTGAACAGACTATCAAAAAATTGCAAGGTGATATGATAAAGTAAGGCACAGTTTACTTACAGTCGTTTTTTTTTTTTTGAAAAAACGATGCAATCATTTTCTGCCTTTTGGCACCCTTCATCATGCCGTGTTGGGGTCCTGAACTAGGAGCTGTCCCCGATATGCCTGTCAAACTTGTTGTGGGTAACCATAGCAACCAAGCTCGAGCTCGCAACCTGTGCAGTCTGTGCAGTTGCAACTATGTATGTACTGCTGTGCACCTCAATAAACCGAATGGTAATTAGTCTTTTGATTTTTCCGTGAGGTTTGCCTTATGCAAAGAAAGACAGTATAGACATTTTTTCCTCCCTATAAGTGGGGGAGACCGAATGAGGTGAATTTAAATCTGGGTGGGACGAATCCCCCCCGTCCCCCCCTCTATCTGCGCCCGTGCCCGTAGGAACCTGTTCTGTGGACGTTCCACAATTATAAACATAACTACAGTACTGTGCAAAAGTCTTAGGCACCATATGTTTTCATACAAACTTTATCGATTTCTATTTTATGACTTCTACATTATCGAGTCAGTACAAAAACATTTTAGAATTCCAAACTGTCAGTCCTGTGCGCTGTGGCGCGTGCACCTGAAGGTGCGCCCCGGGCTGCCCGCACGTCGAGTGGACTCCAGCACGCGCGCCCTTAACAACGCGCACCTGAACTCAATTAAGGAGCTACAGTACGGTATGTGCATCTATTTAAGGACTGTGCTGATGCACAATCTTTGCAAAGTATTACGATACATCAGTACGCATTACCAAGCCTTTCTACCCATGTTTCCGATTTCCTGTTTCTTGTTCCCGTTCTGACTTTGCCTCTGATATCCTGTTTGCGCCTCGCCTGACCCTTTGCTTGTTTCGCGTTTTTGATCTAGCCTGCCGTTTTGGATTGTTTGCCTGTGGGTGTATTTGTTCACTGTAAATAAACATCACTGTTATTATTATAACTGCTTCTGCACTTGCGTCCGCCGACCTCGTATCTGACACAAACGTTCCTTTTCCAGCACAAAATTAAATGTTACGGGGGGAAAATGCCTGTATCTGAGCAGCATATTACACAAGAGAGCACTTTTCCGATTAAAAAAGAAAACATAATGAAAGCTGCTGGGTTTTGGTGCAAAATGAAGAAGCGAGTGTGACAGTCAAAGTGTCCAGAAGAACTGGGGCTGGTTCTGGAAGATGCTCAGTAAAACCTACAGCTCATTTCCGCATAAAACTGGACTCACTGGACCTCAGACTACTAATTTTTGTTGTTGTTTTTTAAAGCAAAGGGTCGTCTCACACCAAATATTGACTTTGTTTCATTTATTATAGCTCACTGATTACTGTTTATAGTATTTTTTTAATGTTGAAACATTTCATTTCATTATTTTTAAGCCATTTTCAGTCGACAGCATTTCTTTACCTGTGCCTAAGACTTTTGCACGGTGCTGTATGCAGCATTCATTCTTTAATGTAATTCTGGATATGCCTGTTCCTGTCTGACTATAGGCACTTTCGGTCTTGAGGAACTAGTCACTGCAGAGCTCCCTCGAGAACTCCATACCTTCAAGGGCTTTTTTTTTTGTCTGTTTGCATTCACACCGCTAGTAGGAATGCTGACGTGAGCGTAAGCTGCCCTATGGCTGTATAGCAACATTGCTAATTAGTTGTTTTCATATGAGTGTCCATCAGCGTTCTTGTTTTGCTGTGAAAACAAGCGAGCAGCGTTAGGATTTAAAGTCGAACTGAGGCCATCCTTAAAAAAAAATCCGTTTCCTGTCCACCGGGTGAGCAAAAAAATTTTCACTCGGGAGGGAGGGATTTTTTTTTTTATGGATGGATAAGAAATCGCAATGCTGTGTTTGCTTTTTCTTTCAGTACTTTTTTATTATAAAAGCGGACACATTTAATAAAATATGACAGTTTAATCAACTGAAACTTGTACAAAAACTTTAAGTTAGCATTTTAAATGCTGACTGCAACATTTGCAAAACTTTTACAAAGGTACTTAAAATGTCCGACACACGGACTTTTTGTAGTTCTAAATCGAGCGTTAGGCCGAGTTCGGATGAAATTACGCTACTAAAATGATCACTGAATGATTTGTTTTTCTGAATCTTTACTATTTTGTTGTTCGCTAGAATACCATTTTGCGATTTCACACTTAAGCAAATGTTTGAAAACTCCGGATCTCCTTCCTTCATGCTGGCTGCAATTTTTTTGTGCCGCACGGCGCATGCGCAGAGCTGATTCAGTTCAGAGTGCGCGCGCACTCGGCGGAGGCAGTAGTGTGTCGGAGGGAACAGAAGTAGAGAGAACGCTTATTTAGTCTCCGGTAAACCAGTCTTCTCTCGTTCAATTACGTGCTGGCATCAAAAGACACCGTTGGTTGTAAATGAACCCAAACTGAGTGGTTGGAGTGTATTTTCATACACAAATGGAGAAATGTTGGCTGAGTGTTTAATTGTGTAGCCCCACTGCAGACCGTTGTCGTTGTTAATTCATAGCATGCTCAGCTGCGTGAATGTGTCATGCACCGAAAATAAGAGATTTACAAGCCAGGAACGCCTCATGATGCAATACGCAAGAAAAGAAAGAAGGTTTACTGCCATTTTACTTTGTATTTGAGTAAAGTGAATAAATAAATGGTCTGTGGAAAATACATTTAATCCTGGGAACTGCATGCACAGGAGTTTATTTTGTCCCCCCCCGGCTGGCTACTTATTTGTCATGGCTGGTTATTATGAGCCTTAGTGGAAAGCCCTGGGAATGTGTAAATGTCAAGTTCAATTTTAGATTTACGAACCTGAAAAAAGTGTCGAAAAACCAGCGTTAAAAAAAAAAAATTCAACCGCACAAACGGCACTCACCTGGCCGGTGAACAGGAAACAGAACATTTTTTAATAATGGCCTGAAGTCATTTTTAAACTTGCTTTATTTCTTAATTAACGTGTTATTCAATTACGTTTTCGGTTTTAGTAACCTTATATCGTGACTCGTATTGGCAACTAATTGCAATTAAATATTATACTTATCGGCCTGTTCGGTTTTTAGCCGTGTTGAATTTAGTTCGTTTGGTCCACGGCAGGCATCGCTTATCCGCGCGACCTTCACGAGACTTGTGTGAGACTTCGAAACGTCAAGTGTCGGCGAGGTGTCAGTGCCGCCATTTTGAAAACTGTTTTCCAAATGAAATGTTGCGCAAAAACGAGTTTAAATGACGATTACTGCCTACTTTTTTCAAACTCTCATTTTCAAAACAAACAAAACAAAACTTCCGGCTTGATTACGTCAGCATTCGAAGGAGGGCGCGCGCGTCTTTTGACAACGTTGGCAGATGTTGGTCACTTTGATTTCCGCTGTACGTTTTACTTCCGTCCTACGATGTCTCGCACAGGTCTCAACGAATCTCGTTTACGGTCATTGCTTTGACATATGGACTGATATATTACAGAGCATATTTCAAACACTCATAACTTGCTCTAGCAGTGACAAAATAGCGATCAAAAATGCATTCTGATATTTAATAAAATGAGAAATAGAATTTTGATCATAAAAAATTTGCATTCAGTTCTTCTTTAAACTTGTCCACTTACGTGTGTCGTGTTTTGGTCGCATGTTTCTACAGAAACGGATCATTCCACTGCGCTGTCGAACAGGGGAGACCTTTAAGTGTTACATGCTGACCGTAAATTCTTTATTTTAGATTATAAAAAGCAAATTCATGGTGGAAAATAGTTATTGTCAGTAACATGTTAGTGTGATTTATGACAAACCCCATTTCCAGAAATGCTGGGATATTTTCCAAAATGGAATTAAAACAAAGCTCTGGGATTTGTTAACTCGTGTGAAACTTTATTTAACTGACCAAAGTACAAAGAAAATATTTTCACAAGTTTTACTGATCAACTTAATTGTATTTTGTAAATGTAAGCAAAGTTAGAAATTGATGCCTGCAATACACAACACTCAAAAAAAGTTAGGACAGAGACATTATTATCATTGTGTTACATCGCCTGTCCTTTTAATATTTATATGCGCCGAAGGTGAAGTGAATATCAGTGAATAATAATTGAGACATAAGTCAAGTTTATTTGTATAGCGCTTTTAACAACAGACATTATCGCAAAGCAGCTTTACGGAAAATTAAAGACTTTAAACATGAGCTAATTTTATCCCTAATTTATCCCTGATGAACAAGCCTGTGGCGACGGTGGCAAGGAAAAACTCCCTCAGATGACACGAGGAAGAAACCTCGAGAGAAACCGGACTCAAAAGGGAACCCATCCTCATTTGGATGATAACACATAGCGCGATTCTAAATAACTCGCTTCTATAACAGTGTCCTATAGAGTCACAAAGTATAACTGTGTAACCAGGAAACTCATTATAGTTTTAACACGAAGTCGGTTTTGTTGAAGTTATAAACTGTTCATTGATGGAAACTTGAGTGCAAAACTGTTCATGACAGCTGCAGTTCTAAAGTTAGCAAGTCAACTGAAGTCCTCAGACATAAATGTATTACTGTTAGTGTCCAGATCCATCTTCCAAGTGCGACTTTCGACTGTCCATATGGGGCCGTCCTTTACAGGAGCGATGCGATGAGACTCCAGCCAGATGTAGGGCATCAGGATGGATCAGGAGAGTCCGAGGAGCAGAAGAGGTCAGGATCTCGGTCTCAGGATCGACATGTAACTCAGAGGGACAGACAGAGTGAAGGGGGGGGGGGGGGGAACACAGGTTGTTAGGTATGCTCAATGTCACCTAATGAGTAGGAACAGTATATGTTTTGTGCTGAGCGCAAGCAGGGACTCCGGCAAAACTAACTATGACAGCATAACTAAAAGGGAGAGCCAGAAGGTAAAACAGGCATGAGGGAGCCCCGGGACATAAAGCAGCCAACTGTCAACAAACCCGAGTGAGTGAGTGAATTGGGGGGCTGACAACATCCATACATCCCAGTTTACCAAAACACTCTCTGCCTGAGGACCCTCCAGATCTACTCCTTTACCGAATAAAACTATTAACAAAAGGCTTGACTAAACAGATATGTTTTCAGCCTCGGCTTAAACACTGAGACTGTGTCTGAGTCCGAAATCGCTCCCTACTCACTATATAGTGCACTATATAGTGAGGACGCCATTTTGTAATGCTGTCTGAAACCTTAGTGAGGATTATTTACACCCTATATATAGTGCACTCAAAGTATCTCACAATGCATCATGAAAAGTAGTCGTCACTAACCAAAGCAGTCCGGCTGCACTGAAAGAAATCAAATTAAAAGTCTCAAATTTGATTTAATAAAAGGCAGCGGCAGGGCGGCACGGTGGTGTAGTGGTTAGCGCTGTCGCCTCACAGCAAGAAGGTCCTGGGTTCGAGCCCCGGGGCCGGCAAGGGCCTTTCTGTGCGGAGTTTGCATGTTCTCCCCGTGTCCGCGTGGGTTTCCTCCGGGTGCTCTGGTTTCCCCCACAGTCCAAAGACATGCAGGTTAGGTTAACTGGTGACTCTAAATTGACCATAGGTGTGAATGGTTGTCTGTGTCTATGTGTCAGCCCTGTGATGACCTGGCGATTTGTCCAGGGTGTACCCCGCCTTTCGCCCGTAGTCAGCTGGGATAGGCTCCAGCTTGCCTGCGACCCTGTAGAACAGGATAAAGAGGCTACAGATAATGAGATGAGATGAAAAGGCAGCGGCAAAGAAGAAAGTATTCAGCCTTGATTTAAAAGAACTGAAAGATGCAGGTACTTTGTATTGATTAATGTGGGAAATGCGCTCAGTATAATATGGATTTATCACAAAAATACACGCATGTGTTTATTATTTTGAAAACCCACCAGCCGACTGATCTGGCACGTTTTAATTGTGCGACAGTAATGACGTAAATACCAGCGCAACGGAGTAGTGTCCGAAAGCGTTTTTTTTTTTTTTTCATTTTACCAATGAGCTCACTATATAGTCCTCTATATAGTAATTCCCTGTATAGTGAGTAGGGAGTAGTGAACGACTGAGCGATTTCGGACACAGGGTGTGTCTGAGTCCCAAACACTACTTGGAAGGCTGTTCTATAACGTAATTGAGGCACTGATATTCACTGAGTCTGAGGCGGATAGTTGTTTTATTATAAATGCACAGGTGATTATTTCAAAAAATCCTATTAAAATAATTTAACTCAAACTTCAAAAGCGGCGTGCAAATGTAATAACGGCACAGCGCAGATTTGTGTCACTTACACTACCGTTCAAAAGTTTGGGGTCACCCAGACAATTTTGTGTTTTCCATGAAAAGTCACACTTTTATTTACCACCATAAGTTGTAAAATGAATAGAAAATATAGTCAAGATATTTTTCTGGCCATTTTGAGCATTTAATCGACCCCACAAATTAATGTGATGCTCCAGAAACTCAATCTGCTCAAAGGAAGGTCAGTTTTATAGCTTCTCTAAAGAGCTCAACTGTTTTCAGCTGTGCTAACATGATTGTACAAGGGTTTTCTAATCATCCATTAGCCTTCTGAGGCAATGAGCAAACACATTGTACCATTAGAACACTGGAGTGAGAGTTACTGGAAATGGGCCTCTATACACCTATGGAGATATTGCACCAAAAACCAGACATTTGCAGCTAGAATAGTCATTTACCACATTAGCAATGTATAGAGTGTATTTCTGATTAGTTTAAAGTGATCTTCATTGAAAAGAACAGTGCTTTTCTTTCAAAAATAAGGACATTTCAAAGTGACCCCAAACTTTTGAACGGTAGTGTATCTATGCCGACTCATATAAAATACTTTGTTTTGAAATCGATAAAATAAATCACAGTTCCACCTTACCTTTGAATAGTTTTAGACCAAACTTCGTAGCATCTTTAGTGCTTTTAGGAACCGCATAATTTTTCTTGCGTAATTTGTAATTCTTCTTCACTTACAGTGATTGGCCACCATTTTGCTGAGCCGCTCAAGGTGATTATCGAGAAACAGTCTGAATTTCTCAACCAATCAGAGCGCACGATTTTCTGTAATCACCTCCGTATTTATACTAACATTTTTTTAATCATATGGGATTCGAGGATATTAATTGTTGCAGTTTTGCAGTTGGAATTTTTATCCATTCTTGCTTGATACAAGACTTCAGCTGAATTAATGAATTTTGCTTGACCAGTTGTTCATTGGTTTTAGTAAAGTCATGTGTACAGATCTTTATTAATAGTCGTCCTATCGATAAACAAGTAAACAGTAGAATGAAATCACATTCTAAAATATATCGGTGCATTATATTATAGAAAAGTGACAGTGTGGTAAAAGATCACAACAGCATATGAGTACAAATCAGGAATTTTTATTTTTAAAAGATACTGTATTTCCTGCTCACTGAATAAATTTGTGTGCACTATGTCATCATGTTACTGTAAAGTCATATCAAATAAGAAAGAGGTGTGTCCAATCATATGAATGGGAATATAAAATTGAGCAAGCATGTAATAGTGAACGTGGGCCGTGACTCTCAATAAAATTGCCACTTGTGCACACATACACGTTATCTAACGCTAAAGTAGCTTATAGTTTGTACCGCCAAACCTAATGTTTATTACAGCAGGATAAAAATTAATAATAATAATAATAATAATAATTTAACACTTATTTCGTGCAAATTAACATTTAAATATGATCAAATGTGCGCTACAGACATTAATAAATAGCTAAATTAGAAAACATTGTCTGTTGTACTATACATATATATATATATATATATATATATATATATATATATATATATATATATATATAAAAATTCCGATATTAAACATAAAATATCTAAAGCAAAACAAATTTACATTGCTTACTGTCTAAAATAATTTATCTTTACCTTCATATAAATATTACCATTCCAAAATCAATTAATAAAATGTTTCTATAAAAGGAAATCAGAATATGACAGAAATATCTCATAATATAATAATGATACATTAATATGATCAGTTATAGTATATAAAATTTATCCATAAGCAGCCTGAAACAAAAATGTTTTAACCAAAGACTTAAACTTATCAAAATTTGAGTGAAGTGAAAAACTTATCAAAAACATCTGGACATGGCAGCTTGGCTCTACTAAAATTTTTATTTTTTTTGCGGTCCGGTTTCCATCAAGTCCTGTGCTCTGATTGACTGGCGAGCAGGTCCGTATCCTACGGTACGGACCCCGGTTATGGACCTCTGGCGACTCACTTGTTCACAACAACAACAAACATAGTAGCATTTTTTGTCAACATTTATCTTTTTTTATAAGATTTATTTATAAGATTATCAAAAATCTTATCAATTTTTACCAGCATTTCTCAGGAGAATAGCATTAATTTTACAGCATGGATAGCGATAACGACAGTGTTCACAGCGAAAGTGAGTTTTACTACCCTGAGGAAGAAGAAATACAAGAAAACATTTCAGGAGAAAGCTAAAAACCTCTAACTTGCTAATGCCGAGCAAAAATATGGCTGAATCCTGAATGACTCAATTTTGTATAAATAGGGGACTACATAGGCGGCAAAATGTAGTTTTTTTTTTTTCCTGCCATGGAAGTGCACTTGTATACCGAGGAGGAAGCCATTTGCATTACAGCCGTGAATGAGGATTCAAAATGGCGGCTCGGCTCGGTTTTCCCTTTCGGGTGCTCTCGTTTTCTGTTAGAATTTGGTAAAGAAAAAAATAAATATATTATTTACCAGCTTAAGGTCGGTCCGTATGGTGAAATACCGTGACCTCGGCCTTGAATACTGACCTCGGCCCAGAGGGCCTCGCTCAGCACTTTCAAGACCTCGGTCACGGTATTTCACGATACGGGCCTCCCAGCTGGTAAATAACATATATATATATATATATATATATATATATATATATATATATATATATATATATATATATATATATATTGATGTCATTGTTCGAGATTTGAGAGAAGATTCCCATCTGAATTATAATACAACACTTCAGACACGTCACAGCAATAAGCCGGCGAAGAAACGAGAACCGATTGACGTAACGGCTGCTCCGTGTGACGTGTCAGTTTTACATTCAGACTCGAATGAAGAACATTGTGTTTGTGATCAGATGGTGCTCCAGTCTTAGATTTTTCCCCAGATGCATACAAGCAACTTAGCAAACCGCAAAATCAGTGCCATTTAATCCTCCGATTACTTAATTGTTTCGTTGTGAGAGGTCTGAAAAAAGTGCCTCTTCTATTTTCCAGTCTTAATGTAGCATCGAGTTCATCAGACAGATCAATATCACTTGCAGCTAACTGATTTAAAAGATTTACTGGAACTGGAACTGGACTTAAACTTTATTATAAACTTCATACAAGGTTAGCAAATTGATTTCTAAGGACATGTTGGAAATTAGATTTAATGACAGGACAGAGTGGGTCTCATTATCCGGCTTCAACCTTTGAACCGCGGCAGACGGTATACCGCGTGTGTGCGCATGCGCATGTTAGGGCTGCACAATATATCGAAAAAGTATCGATATCGCGATATCATAGTTTGCGATACACATACCGCAAAAATTACTTAAATTTCGATAAAAGGCACATTTTTCTGTGCCGTCCAATCACATTTGAATGTCAACAAGCGCCGCGGGATAACTCCGCCCCCTATTGCAAAACAAGTAAAAGCCTCGTGGTGATGGCGGAAGGTGGGAGCGGTAGCAAGTGTGGTGAGACAAACTTGTGTGAGGAGGAACTGGTTTCCAAAAAAAAAAAGCACGTCTGCTATTTGGAAGTACTTTGGATTCAGGAGGGATGACGTACTGCAAACTCAGGTACTTTGCAAGACATGTACCTGTAAAACAGTGGTGGGGCGGCTCACTGGGACAAACACTGATGTAATACAGCAGCATAAAAACATAAAACCGCGCTCTCTCTCACTCTCTCTCTCACACACATACACACACACACACACACACACACACTACCGCTCGCTCGCTCACTCACACACACACCACTGCTCTCTCACCCGCATGCGTTATTAACAGATTGTGTTTGAGTTTATGGTGAATCTGTGTCGCTCACCTTCATCTCCCGGGAGCCGCTGAAATTGCCATTTTGAAAGCTTTATGTTAATGTAATGTAGTTTTCAGTTTTTTGTTTACTTCAACTTAAGACATTTTCTGCCGCGCTCACTAAAATTAAGAGATTTAAAGATGATTGATGGACACCATTGCAGGTGTAGCCATGTTTTTCCAATAAAAAATAATGTTGGAATGGAAGCGATGCATTGGGTGTTTTTTTTAAATGCTAGATACAGGGCAGAACGGCGAGTAGGGGTAAGAAAAACAGTATATATTTAATTATCGTGATACATATCGATATCGAGATATTCAGTCATGTTATCGAATATCGCATATTTTTCTGATATCGTGCAGCCCTAGCGCATGTTAAATCTGTTAGTGTGAATTTTAATTGACGATTACTAAAACCCGTGACACGGAACGGGACGTCACATGACATAGTATCTCTCACGGTCAGTGACCTCCCCGTCCCGTCACGGACATATTATTGCTCGCGGACATTGAACTCTCGTTACGTCTCGTCCCGGGGGATCTTACCTTATCTGTCCTGTCACGTGTTATGGTAGAGTTTGGATAACATACTCTAGTTAGTTAAGAATAATCAAAAGAAAAGAAAGAAAGAAATAACAAATAAATTAGTGTGTATGCGTTAATATTTATTTCTTTGGTCTTCAACGTTTGCTCTGACATTTGATACATCTTCAACTCTGGGTTTTATGCCCCAGTCCTTCACATGATGCATGATCCTACTGTTTACATTTAGTACAACTGAGATACAATTCACTCTCCTCTGGCAGATTGCAGGAACAGTATCTGCTCCAGGGCGGCACGGTGGTGTAGTGGTTAGCGCTGTCGCCTTACAGCAAGAAGGTCCTGGGTTCGAGCCCCGGGGCTGGCGAGGGCCTTTCTGTGCGGAGTTTGCATGTTCTCCCCGTGTCCGCGTGGGTTTCCTCCGGGTGCTCCGGTTTCCCCCACAGTCCAAAGACATGCAGGTTAGGTTAACTGGTGACTCTAAATTGACCGTAGGTGTGAATGTGAGTGTGAATGGTTGTCTGTGTCTATGTGTCAGCCCTGTGATGACCTGGCGACTTGTCCAGGGTGTACCCCGCCTTTCGCCCGTAGTCAGCTGGGATAGACTCCAGCTTGCCTGCGACCCTGTAGAAGGATAAAGCGGCTAGAGATAATGAGAGAGAGATGAGAGTATCTGCTCCACTGTTGAGCCATATTGCTTTTGGGATGCTATTAATATGTGGAGGTTGTCAAAGAATGGAAGTTGAACTCACTTTTTTCTTTGAAACATTTTATTAGATGTTTCCTCATAGCTGATTTTCCATGCATTATTGTCGATGGGCATATGCAAATGGGAAAGGCATTAGCAATGGCAAAGAGCCCACAATCATTACCATTACCCTGCATGTCACATGATCTATAATTAATGGAAAACGTCAGCAGTATCTGTTGCCAGATACTGCTGAAGTTTTCCAGCCCAAAATATGTTCAAAACCCACCAAAATGCACTTGAAACCACTCAACTGGGCGGGAAAAATCCCAATCTGGCAACACTGCCAGTATTCCGGAGGGGGTCTACTAGTAGCTATGCCGGATCCAAAGACAGTCCTCCTGTCAGAACATGTGTTGTGAAACGACATAAGATAAAGGTACGTAGAGCTATAGATTCTACATGATAATCATAAATGTAATCATAAAGTCGGCGTGATATCAGTCATGTATTTGCTTGTGAAAGCTTGCGGCTTTCATATAACTGCCGCCTAGCAACGAGAGGCAAAGGGCAAAAAGGGTAGGCTATCATAGATTCTATTCGGAAGAGATCAACACAATTCTAGACTCCCAGAAGAGGAAGAGCTAGCACTAGAGAGTTCACCGGCGTTTTCATGCGCCATTTCCATTGAGTAGAACCAGAGTAGAACAGCCAGTGAACCGCAGCGTGTTCTTCCGCTGACGTCACAGCATGGCCGCGAGCCACGGACCCAGTTTTCTTGCGCTGTGCAATTAAAAGTTGGATATTTGCGTAACAACAGCTTCTTTTCACGTAATTATAACAGAAATCTAACATGTTTGCCATGTTGTATAGTTTATTTAAGAAATTGCATAGAGTCATGTTCGTGTCATCAGCACTTTAAAGCTCAAGTAAGACCCCCCTGCACTGTCAGACATTAACTGTACCATCTTCACAATCGACAGTTGAGAAAGTGATCCAGTGGTTTCCACAACCTTCCAAGTCAGTACTGATGATCGGGACCATAGGACCATAGGACCAGATACTGGCGGTGTTTTAATTGCACCAACCTCAATGCAAGAATACAGTCCCTGAATAGATGGGAACTGGTGTTTCATTGTCGTCGTTTATGACATCACACCACGTCCTGTTTCATTGTCACGTCACGTCCTGGTATTACAATGGCAGGATGACTCCTAGATTACATGAGTATGACATGAGAAGAAGAAATGACAAGTCTCATCTCATCTCATTATCTGTAGCCGCTTTATCCTGTTCTACAGGGTCGCAGGCAAGCTGGAGCCTATCCCAGCTGACTACGGGCGAAAGGCGGGGTACACCCTGGACAAGTCGCCAGGTCATCACAGGGCTGACACATAGACACAGACAACCATTCACATTCACACCTACGGTCAATTTAGAGTCACCAGTTAACCTAACCTGCATGTCTTTGGACTGTGGGGGAAACCGGAGCACCCGGAGGAAACCCACGCGGACACGGGGAGAACATGCAAACTCCGCACAGAAAGGCCCTCGCCGGCCCCGGGGCTCGAACCCGGACCTTCTTGCTGTGAGGCGACAGCGCTAACCACTACACCACCATGCCACCCCGTCAACACAAGAATTTTTCAATGAATTATTTATTAATTAACAAATTATATCCCATCACGGACAATAAGGTAGGTGTCCCGTCCCGTCCCGTATGTCACGGTTCCATTGCGTCCCGTATGTCACGGGTCTGTCCTGTCCCGTATCGCGGGGAGGTCACTGCCCGAGCGATGCCACGTCACGTTACATTCCGTGTCATGGGTTTTAGCAGCAATTCTTTCTTTCTTTCTTTCTAAGTAAATTACTATATTACATTTCTTTCTTTCTTTTTTCTTTCAAAGTATATTACAAATGATCACATCTAGTATATTACATTTCTTTCTTTCTTTCTTTCTTTCTTTCTTTCTTTCTTTCAAAATATACAAATGATCATATCTAGTATATTACATTTCTTTCTTTCTTTCTTTCTTTCTTTTTTCTTTCTTTCAAAGTATATTACAAATGATCACATCTTGTATATTGCATTTCTTTCTTTCTTTCTTTCTTTCTTTCTTTCTTTCTTTCTTTCTTTCAAAGTATATTACAAATGATCACATCTCAAATATTACATTTCTTTCTTTTTTCTTTCTTTCAAAGTATATTACAAATGATCACATCTTGTATATTGCATTTCTTTCTTTCTTTCTTTCTTTCTTTCTTTCTTTCTTTCTTTCTTTCTTTCTTTCTTTCTTTCAAAGTATATTACAAATGATCACATCTCAAATATTACATTTCTTTCTTTTTTCTTTCTTTCAAAGTATATTACAAATGATCACATCTCAAATATTACATTTCTTTCTTTTTTCTTTCTTTCAAAGTATATTACAAATGATCACATCTTGTATATTGCATTTCTTTCTTTCTTTCTTTCTTTCTTTCTTTCTTTCTTTCTTTCTTTCTTTCTTTCTTTCTTTCTTTCAAAGTATATTACAAATGATCACATCTCGTATATTACATTCATTCATTTATTCATTCATTCATGTACAGTATGTCTTTATTTATTTCACCTTTTCCAACCAGTAAACAAATGACATGTCCTAAAAGTGATATTGCATATAAGTAGTTCATTTCCAGCAGGCACATTCCTATGGGAAATTTCATTTTTATTGGAAATTTTATGATAAATATGTGCTCATGTTGGCTCTGTGTGCGGTGATATACAATCTTATAAGCAATAAACGTTCTAATGCAAGTTTAAAGATTTCTGATCACACTAATGTTTGTGTGTAAGTTTGTGTACACGTATGGGTGTGAATGCTGCAGCTAGTCACGACATTCCCTTTCTTCGTCACTGGAACATAACCATTTTATGATCCTCCTGTCACTTCCAGCCAATCAGAGCGATGTCTTCGATACAAAGGTCAAGGATACAGACAGGAAATGGATCTCTGTGTGTGTGTGTGAGAGAGAGAGTGAGTGAGTTGTTTATGACAATGATCAGAAAAATTGTGTGTTTAGTGATGGCTCTCTCTCTCTCTCTCTCTCTCTCTCTCTCACACACACACGTAATTAGCTCAAAGTAGTACTCTCACAGTGTGTGTCTCCAGCATGTCTCCTCTTGCCATGTTGGCATGTGTGTGCGTGATGTTGCCATGGTGCGCATGTACGATGTCTTTGTTTTTACTCAGACACTGTGCACCATTAGTGCAGTGGGATGCTTTCTTAGAGAATTTTTCTGATTGGTCTGCGTTTCTCTTCTTTCTCCTCCTCCCTGTTTTTCTGTCTGTCTTTCAGAGATTTCAGTTTGCAGTGAGCTTCAGCTTCAACTTTTTCTGTTCTCTCACCTTGGGTTTCCCTTTCAGTGTTTTCTTATTAGCACTTTAAAGTGTAGATGTTAATGAATTAAAATATTAAGTATTATTATTTAAATTCATGTGAATGTTAATGAGCCTGTCTCTGTTTACTGCTATCGACAGCGAACGTTAGCATTAGTGCTTGTTTATTCTGTTTCCACGGGCTGCATATTAGGTTCTGTTAATGTGTGTTTAGTTTTTAGGTGTATCTTGCTGATGTCATGTAACAACTGTTTGTATGGCCCATCCGAAGCACTTCATTCACTTAATATCCAGGATCACTTATAGCTCACGTTCTGGAAAATGATTCTCCTTCATCACCCTGAAATTCTGGAATAGTCTTAGGCTACATCCACACGACAACGGCAACGAGATGTTATTTAAAAAAATATCGCGTCCAAATGGGCAACGATCAGTAAAATATCAGGTCCATATGGCAACGCAACGCTTGCTGAAAACGATGCAATACACATGCCACACCTCTAGGGGCGCTGTAAGACGGTCCCTTCGGAGACACCAGAACAATAGAAGAAGTAAGGACGCATGCGCATAAACTATTATGCGTGAGACTTCATATTAGCCACAAAGTCAGAAAAATCTGTTCGTAAAATTACATTATAATGACCAAATACAATGAAAAGTATTTTTCCAGTCTCACCTGTGAAAGGTAATCCCATGTGATCTCGTTTGGACGGCAAACCTGTTGGTACAGTTAAACGCAGTACATGAATGAGGCATCTTTATTCTCCGCTTTGACCCATCCAATATGGCGGCGAGGATGACGTATGATTCTACGCGGAAGGCGGCGTCTTTAATGGTCCGGAATAAATTGAATGCTACACGTTGATGGATTAATTTGTTCTTCTATGCCCTTTTTGAGGAATGTATTGTAGGACTTAAACCAACATCTGAAGAGGTGAGATCGCTCCTTTTTTTCCCTATTTTTGCTGGCGGGATTGACTCTGCCGTAAGGGCTATTCTCTCTCTCTCTCTCTCTCTCTCTCTCACTTTGCACCATTACACAATAAATATTCACAGTGAAAATATTTTGTAAGCGCGTTTCATGAACCAAGTTATAGGATTTGTTGACAACTCGCATCGAGTTCGTTACACTTCTACCCGGCGTGAAGCACTGACAGTCATGTGGTTGTGACGTCATCGTAAACAAATCCGTTCTACTCATCCAGACGACTTCGCAACGGCAACGTTGCCAGATCTTTCCACTCTGGAACCCGTTCTCAAAAGATTGCGTTTTGGGCACCCAAAACGCCGGTGCCGTGTGGACGCCAGGCTGAAACGATAAGCAGTTGTATCGGATTCACCTGAATCCGTTGCCGTGTGGACAGGGCCTTAGTGAGCACTGAACATTGAACACTGTAGGTCTTGAACCTGACCTATTAGACTACGTTCAGACTGCACCCTGAAACGACCCATATCCGATTTTTTTGCCCATATGCGACTTGTATCCGATTTGTTATTGACAATCTGAACGACACAGATCCGATTTTTTTCACATGCGACCCAGGCCGCTTGGATATGTGGTCCTAATTCCGATGAATATCCATTATTTTCACATGCAACTGCAGTCTGACCAGACAGGTCGCATTCATGCGACCTGCACGTCATCAACAAGAGACAAACATCACTATTCTGCGTTGGCTAATCCCGCCTCTTTGGTGGAAAACAACAGCAATGGCTTTTTTTTGTTTACGTATTATGTAGATGTGCTTATTACGTGTCAATTTGCGCATGCGGGACACTTTTGGGTCGTTTTCCGTTCATATTGGAGATCGCATACAAGTCTCATATAATTGGTAATGTGAACGGCCTAACAAAACAAATCGGATTTCACAACAAATCGGATATGGGTCGTTTCAGGTTGCAGTCTGAACGTAGTGTTAGTAATGATCGTCGAATAAGTTGTCTTTAACATAAATATATTGACGTTTTTAATATAGTATTATACGCATACCTCAAACATTTTGAACTCAAAATAAAAAGTGCTGTATAAATAAAGATTATTCATTCATTCGTCTTTAGTAACCGCTTTAAAGTTACCCTGAATCAGAGTCAGGAGCCCGTTTTACTCAGATATTCTGTATTATTCTATCCACATTCACTGGATATGAGCAATCACGCACTCTGATTGGCTACTCTACTACTAGGATATCAGCTCATATACTGTGAGTAGAGAAAAACAAAATGGCAGCACGTGTTGCTGAACCAACCAACCGAGGATGAAATAAAAACTCCACTCAAACACCCCCCCCCCACCCCCCCCCCAAAAAGCGCAACAAAATATGAAATGAAAGTTGGGACACTGTGTAAACTGTAAATAAAAACAGAATGCAATCATTTGGGCAGCACGGTGGTGTAGTGGTTAGCACTGTCGCCTCACAGCAAGAAGGTCCGGGTTTGAGCCCCGTGGCCGACGAGGGCCTTTCTGTGCGGAGTTTGCATGTTCTCCCCGTGTCTGCGTGGGTTTCCTCCGGGTGCTCCGGTTTCCCCCACAATCCAAAGACATGCAGGTTAGGTTAATATGGGACGGCCTTGAGCAAGGTGCCTAACTCCCAACTGCTCCCTGGGCGCTGTTAGCATGGCTGCCCACTGCTCTGGGTATGTGTGTGTGCTCATTGCTCACGTGTGTGTGTTCACTGCTTCAGACGGGTTAAATGCAGAGAGGAAATTTCACAAGTATGTGATGAATAAAATTGTGCTTTCTTTCTTTCATTTGCAAATCATGGAAGCCATATATTTCATTGAAAATAGAACAAAGACAACATATCGAATGTTGAAACTAATACATTTTATTGTTTTTTGAAAAATATATGCTCATTTTGAATTTGATGTCAGCAACACGTTTCAGAATAGTTGGGACAGGGGCAACAAAAGACTTAAAAAGTTGTGTAATGCTAAAAAATAATTTGGTTAATTGGCAACAGGTCAGTAACATGATTGGGTATAAAAAGAGCATCCCAGAGAGGCGGAGTCTCTCAGTAAAGATGGGGAGGGGTTCACCGCTCTGTGAAAGACTGTGCGGCAAACAGTGCAACAATTTAAGAATAACATTCCTCAATATAAAATTGCAAAGAATTTGTGGATCACATCATCTATGGTACACAATATCATTAAAAGATTCAGAGAATCTGGAGAAATCTCTGTATGCAAGAGACAAGGCTGAAAACTGACACTGGATGCCTGTGATCTTCAGGCCCTCAGGAGACACCGCATTAAAAGCAGACATGTGTCTGTAGTGGAAATCACTGTATGGGCTCAGAAACACTTCAGAAAACCATCATCTGTGAAAACAGTTCATTACTGCATCCACAAATGCAGGTTAGATCCAGGTATAAACAATATCCAGAAACACCGCCACCTTCTCTGGGCCTGAGCTCTTTTACAATGGACTGAGGCAAAGTGGAAAATTGTCCCGAGATCTGACGATTCAAAAGTAGAAATTCTCATCTCATCTCATTATCTGTAGCCGCTTTATCCTGTTCTACAGGGTCGCAGGCAAGCTGGAGCCTATCCCAGCTGACTATGGGCGAAAGGCGGGGTACACCCTGGACAAGTCGCCAGGTCATCACAGGGCTGACACATAGACACAGACAACCATTCACACTCACATTCACACCTACGGTCAATTTAGAGTCACCAGTTAACCTAACCTGCATGTCTTTGGACTGTGGGGGAAACCGGAGCACCCGGAGGAAACCCATGCAGACACGGGGAGAACATGCAAACTCCACACAGAAAGGCCCTCGCCGGCCACGGGGCTCGAACCCGGACCTTCTTGCTGTAAGGCGACAGCGCTAACCACTACACCACCGTGCCACCCAAAAGTAGAAATTATTTTGAGAAATCATGGACACCGCATCCTCCCGGCTAAAGAGGAGAGGGACCATCCGGCTTATCAGTGCACTGTTCAAAAGCCGCCTGTGATGGTATGAGGATGCATTAGTGCACATGACATGGGTAGCTTGTACATCTAGGAAGGCATCATTAATGCTGAATGATATAAACACGTTTCAGAGCAACATGCTGCCATCCAGACAAAATCTTTTTCAGGGAAGGCCTTCCTTCTTTCAACAAGACAATGCCAAACCGCTTTCTGCATATGGCTCTGTAGTAAAAGAGTCTGGGTGCTAAACTGGCCTGCCTGCAGTCCAGACCTAAGTCCCATTTAAAACATTTGGCGCATTATGAAGCGCAAAATACAACAAAGGAGACCCAGAACTGTTGAGCAACTGAAATTATATATCAGGCAAGAATGGGACAACATTTTTGTTTCAGAACTACAGCAATTGGTCTCCTCGGTTCCCAAGTGTTTACAGAATGTTGTTAAAAGTAGAGGTGATGCAACACAGTGGTAAACATGCCCCGTCCCAACATTTTTGAAACGTGTTGCTGGCATCAAATTCAAAATGAGCATATATTTTCAATAAATAAAATAAAATTTCTGAGTTTCAACATTTGATATGTTGTCTTTGAACTATTTTCACTGAAATATAGGGTTTCCATGATTTACAAATTCTCGCATTCTGATTTTATTTACAGTTGACACAGTGTCCCAACTTTTTTGGAATTTGAGTTGTAGTAATAAGCTTATTAGTAATAAACTACATCTTTATAGGAATTAACTGGGATGAAATGTTGGATGATGTGATCTCAGTGGTTTCAGAAACTGCTCGTCTCCAGGGATTTTCGCTCACAACATTCTGGCTGATTGGATAATAACACGAGTGAACAGTGGTACACTTTTGTATACACTCTTAGTACACATTTAACCCCATGGACAGCCTAGGACCCATTCGTTTCCCTTCTTCCGAGCTAATGTGGAGGAGAACGTGGTCACTGAAATTGAATCAATGAAGCAGTGAATGGCACACTTAACTGAGGGGAAATAAAGTATTGTATGCTTGTTATTCTGAAACTGCTATGAGCAGTTAAACAGGCCAAACTGGAACATCATAGCTTTGACCAACGCGATGTGTTCACATGAGTGGGAGTGGAAACACTATCTGTGCAGACCCTGATGTGTGGGTACACATTTATTTGCACACAAGTACACTGTGAACTAACACTTTAACATAATACAAGCTACTAATTATAATGTTTGTGCTTGGAACAGCTCTCATCAGCACAGTATCACACTACTGAGGCACAGCGTGTGACTTTGTGTGTGTGCTATGTCACGGCATATCACCCAGAGGGTCAGAAAGCCGGGGAAGCTATATTTACAAAGTAAGGTGATGCCATTGTGAGTCGATTGTAAGGCTGAGTGCGTTGTTAAGCAGCCTAGTTTATTCTTTAAGCTGTGAGGCACGAACGATATAAACCCGGTGAACTGGCCAATCCAATCCATGTTTCTATAGAGTTTTTCAGAATTAGATTTTTTTTTCTGTTGGAATGTCTCATCTCATCTCATTATCTCTAGCCGCTTTATCCTGTTCTACAGGGTCGCAGGCAAGCTGGAGCCTATCCCAGATGACTACGGGCGAAAGGCGGGGTACACCCTGGACAAGTCGCCAGGTCATCACAGGGCTGACACATAGGGCCCGTTTACACGAGGACGCTGTTGGGTAAAAACGACTAAATATTTTATCGGAAGTGCCTTTCGTCTACACGGGGACGGCGTTTCCGAGGCTGAAAAACGGAAAAAATTGAAAACGCCTTCCAGAGTGGATAAGTTAAAAACAGACCCCGTTCCATATCCGTCTAAACTACCCAATACGCGAAACTCTGCTCGGATCTGCTCACGTCGGGTACGTGTTTACGTCATACATATGTCATATACTGTACATGCCAGCCCGGGAAGTAAGAAAGTAAGTAAAAAAGTAAGAGCATGTCTGATTACATCGATCCAACGGACCTTCAAGCTGCTCTGGCAGCTTTAATAAACGTCCAGGAGTCCTTCGAACATCTATACCGAATCTGCACATACTGTATACCGTTAATGAACAGAGGCGGGTATAGTATGCTCTTACTTTTTTACTTACTTTCTTACTTACCATAGCCAGAGTAGTCAAAGTTTTCGCGGCGCAGATGTGCAGATCAGACAAGACGGAAGACGTTGCGCATGCGTGCAGACATAGCGGAGGTCTTTCACAGCACCACCTAGCCGCCTGGCATGCACATCCAATTGAATTCCACACATTTATGCGTCACCGTATAGACTCAGATTTCCTCCTTGAAAACGGTCGTGTAGACGCGGAAAAAAAGTGAGAACGAAAACGGACTTTTGCGTTTTTGTTTCAGACCGTACCCGTGTAAAGTGGGCCATAGACACAGACAACCATTCACATTCACACCTACGGTCAATTTAGAGTCACCAGTTAACCTAACCTGCATGTCTTGGACTGTGGGGGAAACCGGAGCACCCGGAGGAAACCCACGCGGACACGGGGAGAACATGCAAACTCCACACAGAAAGGCCCTTGCCGGCCACGGGGCTCGAACCCGGACCTTCTTGCTGTGAGGCGACAGCGCTAACCGCTACACCACCGTGCTGCCCTGTTGGAATGTCTTAAGGCGAATTATTTTGGATGTTTCTGTTCACCATGTACAGTACGTACAACAGCGCCACCAGTGCTCATAAAAATACACAGAATGGCACAAAGAAGCAACACTGGGGCTGATTTCTTTCTAGCTTAGCCTATAGATTCATGCACCCTGTCAGTGTTTGGTTTGATTTGCTCTCCGTTTGGGCTGATATCCTTCAGCCTGTTTCACAGTAGTGATTGAGAGGGTGCACATGAAATGCAGTTGTGGATGGAATGAATGCAAATGTATGGATTATTTACTCTGTCGACTTTTTTTTTTTCCTAAATGTCTTTAGATGAGAAATTAGAAGTTGTCCAAGTACAAATTACACAAACGGACAGGAAGATTGACGGTTAGAATGGAAGAGTTACAGCTTTTCTTTTTTCCCCAAGTTTAAAGTTCATGATAATCATGAATGCAGGTATGAGGTGCCACGCCCCCTTTTTTAGTGCTTTTCCCTGAATAACTCGGCCAATATGCATGCTATAACGATGTAAATTGGTATATTTGTGTAATTTTTCATGTAGAGACAAAATTGCGATATATATATATATATATATATATGCACACACAGTGGCATGCAAAAGTTTGGGCACCCTTACTGAAAATGTCTGTTACTGTGAATAGTTGAGTGAGCAGAAGATGAACTGATCACCAAAAGGCATAAAGGTAAAGACGATACATTTCTTTTCAGTGTTTTCTGCAAGATTTGTGTATTATTTTTGTTGTGTACAATTGGAGAGTGAAAAAAGAAAAGGAACACCATGCGAAAGTTTGGGCACCCCAATACATTTGAGTTCTCGGTTAACTTTTACCAAGGTTCCAGAGCTTAATTAGCTTATTGAGCTGTGGCTTGTTCAAATTCTTCATTAGGCCAAAAAAAAAAGATAGTGTGTTTCAAGTAACATGAAATACTAAAATAAGGTCGGTAGGTAGGAAAGAGGTTTTTTTCTTAATTTTTTTTTATTTTGTTCAAAAAAATTAACACAACAAGTAAACATCTTACAAAATAGTATTTTGGCACAGAATCCTTTATACCACACATCATAATAAAATAAAAGTGTTTTAAATCTTTAAACGAATTAAAAAAAATATCGCGAGAGTTCGAGTTATGATCTACGGAAGTGTATTGCTGCCACACTCAAAAAAATTGGCTTAGAATCAAGTAATTACGTGAAAAGATATTGTTAACAAAGTTAGCACGTTTTTACAATATATTTATCATGTAATAACATAACATCACGTAATTTCATGATGCGAAATTATCACGTTATTTCATGATATTTTCATGTAATAACGTGAAAACACCTTATCAAGAAATAACGTGAAAATAACGTCCTAGGCTACTTCCATTAAAAGCAGACAGCCTAGCCTACTGTAGAACTTGGGTCGAGCAAAAACACCAAGCAAAAACATGGCTGAATCCTGAATGACTCCTATTTGTATAAATAGGGGACTACATAGGCGTCAAAACGTAGTGTTTTTCCCTGCCATGGAAGTGCACTTGTATACTGAAGAAGCAATTTGCATTACAGCCGTGAATGAGGATTCAAAATGGCGCCTCGGCTCAGTTTTCCCTTCTTCCTTCAGTATACAAGTACGCTTCCATGTTTATGCAGGAGGGCGGATAGAAGTGGCGAAACATTTTACTTTTTATCGTTTCTTTCACAACTTGAATGCGTTGAAACAAAAAATTATGACAAACTAACGCCGCTTACACTAAAATATCGAGGGAAATTTGTAATAAAAACTTTACGGTCGGCAATTTCGACGCGGAAATTCTCAATCGGTCGGGTTACCGGAAACACACTTTTTTTTTTTGGCCTTAGGAAAGGTTAGATGATGCAGATTTCAAAGCTGTATAAATTCTCTGACTCCTCAAACTTGTCCCTAAAATCAACAGCCATGGGCTCCTCTAAGCAACTCCCTCGCATTCAGAATAATAAAATAATTGATGCTCTCAAAGCAGGAGAAGGCTACAAGAACATAGCAAAGTGTTTTCAGGTAGCTGTTTCCTCAGATTGTAATGTTATTAAGAAATGGCAGTTAACAGAAACAGTGGAGATGAAGGTGAGGTCTGGAAGATGAAGAAAACTTTCTGAAAGAACTGCTCGTTGGATTGCTAGAAAGGCAAATAAAACCCCGTTTGACTGCAAAAGACCTTCAGAAAGATTTAGCCGACCCTGGAGTGGTGGTGCACTGTTCTACTATGCAGCAACACCTGAACAAATATGACCATCATGGAAGAGTCATCAGAAGAAAACCTTTCCTGCGTCCTAGCCACAAAATTCAGCGTCTGAAGTTTGCAAATGAACATCTAAATAAGCCTGATGCATTTTGGAAACAAGTCCTGTGGACTGATGAAATCAAAATAGAACTTTTTGGCCACAATGTGCAAAGGTATGTTTGGAGAAAAAAGGGTGTCAAATTCCAGGAAAAGAACACCTCTCCAACTCTGAAGCATGGGTGTGGATCGATCATGGTTTGGGGTTGTGTTGCAGCCAGTGACACAGGGCACGTTTCATTGGTCGAGGGAAGCATGGATTCGAATAAATACCAGCAAACTCTGGAAGCAAACTTCACACGTTTTATTACGGTTATGATTATTCTGTGAGCGCACCAATCCTTAGGTGTATAAAGTTACAACTTAAAATACAATTAGTGATAACTGTAGACTTTTCAGTGGACTACAACCTTTTTAAGGGAATGCGATGTAGTCAACCGTTTATCATGTCCCAGATCAAGCAGCAATTTTTCCACAAATTTGCAGAATTTTCCAAATTCTGAATATTCACATCAAAGATTTAGTTTTATCTGTATTATTTCTTTCATCATTTTATTTCAAATGAAAACCAACATCACCATTCAAAACCGTATAGTTTATTGACTGAGAGTATATTTAGTGGGGTACCCACACAGTACCCAGTTTCTGAGACAGACCCATGTACACACACACACACACACACACACACACACCTACACTGATAAAAATGAAAAAAAAAAATCCAATCTTTGAAATAAATAAATTTATTCAGAGAAAAACAAATCCCTCATCAAGAAATAATTATTTTCAACAAAACCACATGTGCCACTTTTATTGGCACCTCTGGAAATGATAGTGAACACAATGTAGCATGTTTCACATTTAAATTGTACATTTTTGAGTTGATCAGAGTATGTGAGAACTTTCAAGCTGTAATCCATGATTAACCTCAGTTAAACTGAGAAGTTTTATTGCTTTTTGAAAAATATATGCTCATTTTGAATTTAGTTCCAGCAACGTGTTTCCAAAAAAAAAAAAAAATGGGACAGGGGCATGTTTACTTCAGTGTTGCATCACCTCTACTTTTAACAAGACTCTGTAAATATTTGGGAACTTAGGAGACCGATTGCTGTCGTTTTGAAATCATTGCATGCTGTTTTTATTACATACAGTAGCATTCCAACTTTTTCTGGAACTGGGGTTGTAAAATGCTTTGCTCACCACTAATAGTTTCTCGAGCTATTGATATATTTTAGATTTTATTTCTAATTTCGGGCGGCACGGTGGTGTAGTGGTTAGTGCTGTCGCCTCACAGCAAGAAGGTCCGGGTTCGAGCCCCGTGGCCGACGAAGGCCTTTCTGTGTGGAGTTTGCATGTTCTCCCCGTGTCCGCGTGGGTTTCCTCCAGGTGCTCCGGTTTCCCCCACAGTCCAAAGACATGCAGGTTAGGTTAACTGGTGACTCTAAATTGACCGTAGGTGTGAATGTGAGTGTGAATGGTTGTCTGTGTCTATGTGTCAGCCTTGTGATGACCTGGCGACTTGTCCAGGGTGTACCCCGCCTTTCGCCCGTAGTCAGCTGGGATAGGCTCCAGCTTGCCTGCGACCCTGTAGAACAGGATAAAGCGGCTAGAGATAATAAGATGAGATGAGATTCCTAATTCTACCCCACAGCCTTCACTGCCAGTTGCTTCACTCAGTTGCTACCTCACCTCTTCCAGCTAGCATAAGAAGCTACACTGAGTAATAGAGCAGAAACACTACAGCAAGTCCCTCGGATCTGAAATGAGTTTAAAGCGCATAGGCAAAGGTTTTCAATTTATGAACATTTGAAACTTTATATGCTAAGAAACCCTCTGTAATTTTCTTCTGGTCCCAAGAAGTATTGTCAGTAAGTAATAATTAAAATAAGTTAGCGCAGATCGTGGGGAATTTCTGCTCGGCAATTTTCGTGACCACTCGGCGCGTGACGTCATTCAAGGCAAACAAACCGCTTGAGTTGAGTCCACTTCAGTTTATTTGCATTGCCGTTCGGCTTGAGTGCAGATGTGCGTTCGGGAATTTCCAAAGAAAAAACATGTCTTATTGTTGTGCAGTGAACTGTAACAATGGGACCGGTTCAGGAAGAAGTTTTTACCTTTTTCCTCGAGAGGAGAAGAGGCGGAGAGAGTGGATTGTGCGCGTGAAGCGAGAGGGTTGGCAGCTGGGTAAACACGCCGCTCTGTGCTCCGATCACTTTTTGAAGAATCCCCATCTGTTGGAGAGTTTAGGTGTCAGTGTCGGACAGAGAAGGCTCAAACCTGACGCTGTTCCGACAAAATTCGAACACAAAATCAAGCAGTCAAAGAAGAAACGGACCAGCAACACTCAAGCAAAAAGGAGAAGATTGGAGGTAAACATTTTTACCTTTGCTTGCAATTGACAAGTCAAGAATCCTGACAGATCCTGTACAATCATTGTGGAAATGAGACAAAAGGGATATTTCCTCGCTTAGAGTAGGTTATAAATAGTATACTGCTTGTATTACTATTAGCAATATATTATATTAGCAATATAAACGGGGCGGCACGGTGGTGTAGTGGTTAGCGCTGTCGCCTCACAGCAAGAAGGTCCGGGTTCGAGCCCTGTGGCCGGCGAGGGCCTTTCTGTGTGGAGTTTGCATGTTGTCCGCGTGGGTTTCCTCCGGGTGCTCCGGTTTCCCCCACAGTCCAAAGACATGCAGGTTAGGTTAACTGGTGACTCTAAATTGAGCGTAGGTGTGAATGTGAGTGTGAATGGTTGTCTGTGTCTATGTGTCAGCCCTGTGATGACCTGGCGACTTGTCCAGGGTGTACCCCGCCTTTCGCCCGTAGTCAGCTGGGATAGGCTCCAGCTTGCCTGCGACCCTGTAGAACAGGATAAAGCGGCTAGAGATAATGAGATGAGATGAGATGAGCAATATAAACGAGTCCATGTTATATTATAGGGATGATGTGTGTGCCCGTGTGGTTTAATTATTCTTCAAAAGGGCTCTTGTTTAGTATTATGCCGAAAGTACTGTAGGAATTTATCATAACTACCAGGATAAATCATTTGGGCGCGAGTCTTGTTGAGGTCCAGGGTCACCGTGATCAGAGTCGGCCGAGTCGCTGTCCGATTCCGAGGCCGCACGGTCAAACCAGTGAGCCACATTCACCGATTGCTTCGCTACGGCCATACACAGTACAAAATGGAGTGTCAATATTGCAGTGTAAACCTATTTTCCTCTGGATAGAGTAGTTATAACACTATGCAGAGTAAAATCGTCTAAATGGTAGTGTCAAAAGTGAGAGTTAATTCCCACTTGCACACAACGACAAAATCTACTCTGCAAGGTGATGATCATTGTTAATTTTGACACAAAATAGAGTAAAATTAACTCTAAAAATCTTACAGTGGCTATAGAGTAAATTTTACATTGATTTTGAGTGGGACCAAATGTTATCTGACAGAGAGTTAAATTCAATTCTTAAAGAGTAAAATTGACACTATGATTTTTACTGTGTAGGTTCATACATATATGGTTTCACCTCTTGATATTCAATGTGGAGAGTTCCTACTTCAAAATCGCTATCGCTTTCAGACATTTTACACAACCTCTCACGACCAAAGTCCGTACACGTGTGCTCAGTTCGCAAGTAAACACAGACCTGCTCTCAGTCTGTTTGGCTTAAATGACGTCACGACGACGGTCCCCTGGCGGTGAAAGTGCGCACAAGTGAGATGTAAACAAACCTTCGGAACTTGTGCAAACCAGTATATTTTAACCATTTTATTCAATTTTAGGGTGCAAATTAGACACCAGGAAGATTGAATTCACTTTTTGGAATATAAAAATAAAGTTAATATTCTACGTTCCACCTCCGACCCTTGCCTATGACCTTTAATTCTTGTCAGATTTAGCTGCCTACTTTAAAAACAGAAGCTCCAGACTGATCATCAATTTCATGTCAATATTTAGAAACTCTTAAAGGTCTGAATGTGTGTCATGATTCATGTCTTTTGCTAATTTCTGCCTTTTAGCATAAGGAAAACTCCTGACACATAAAGTGCTCTGCTTACATGCTGTTTGTCCTCAGGAAAAGAGTCTGAGTGACCAAGAAAAGTTAATTTTAAATTTATTTCTGGAATGCAGTGCCTGACATTAGCATAGTGCTAATTCAAGGAACTCTTTTTTGCTAACGTTGCTGTTGCTGATAGATAATTTACCACAGAAGCTCCTGCTAATAGCAAAAGGAAATATGCTAATAGGGGCTTTATATACACTACCGTTGAAAAGTTTGGGGTCACTTTGAAATGTCCTTATTTTTGAAAGAAAAGCACTGTTCTTTTCAATGAAGATCACTTTAAACTAATCAGAAATCCACTCTATACATTGCTAATGTGGTAAATGACTATTCTAGCTGCAAATGTGTGGTTTTTGGTGCAATATCTCCATAGGTGTATAGAGGCCCATTTCCAGTAACTCTCACTCCAGTGTTCTAATGGTACAATGTGTTTGCTCATTGCCTCAGAAGGCTAATGGATGATTAGAAAACCCTTGTACAATCATGTTAGCACAGCTGAAAACAGTTGAGCTCTTTAGAGAAGCTATAAAACTGACCTTCCTTTGAGCAGATTGAGTTTCTGGAGCATCACATTAATTTGTGGGGTCGATTAAATGCTCAAAATGGCCAGAAAAATGTCTTGACTATATTTTCTATTCATTTTACAACTTATGGTGGGTAATAAAAGTGTGACTTTTCATGGAAAACACAAAATTGTCTGGGTGACCCCAAACTTTTGAACGGTAGTGTAAGTGACACAAATCTGCGCTGTGCCGTTATTACATTTGCACGCCGCTTTTGAAGTTTGAGTTAAATTATTTTTAATAGGATTTTTTGAAATAATCACCTGTGCATTTATAATAAAACAACTATCCGCCTCAGACTCAGTGAATATCAGTGCCTCAATTACGTTATAGAACAGCCTTCCAAGTAGTGTTTGGGACTCAGATACACCCTGTGTCCGAAATCGCTCAGTCGTTCACTACTCCCTACTCACTATACAGGGAATTACTATATAGAGGACTTTATAGTGAGCTCATTGGTAAAATGAAAAAAAAAAACGCTTTCGGACACTAGTCCATCGCGCTGGTATTTACGTCATTACTGTCGCACAATTAAAACGTGCCAGATCAGCCGGCTGGTGGGTTTTCAAAATAATAAACACATGCATGTACTTTTGTGATAAATCCATATTATACTGAGCGCATTTCCCACATTAATCAATACAAAGTACCTGCATCTTTCAGTTCTTTTAAATCAAGGCTGAATACTTTCTTCTTTGCCGCTGCCTTTTATTAAATCAAATTTGAGACTTTTAATTTGATTTCTTTCAGCGCAACCGCATTGCTTTGGTTAGTGACGACTACTTTTCATGATGCATTGTGAGATACTTTGAGTGCACTATATATATATATATTATATTATATTATATATATATAGGGTGTAAATAATCCTCACTAAGGTTTCGGACAGCATTACAAAATGCTTATGGTGGTAAATAAAAGTGTGACTTTTCATGGGAAACACAGAATTGTCTGGGTGACCCCAAACTTTTGAATGGTGTATATATATATATTAAATCAAATGTTTCTTTTTTCAATAAATAGCACCAAAAATCTCCTTTTTAAAGCTTTGCAAATTGATGAAAGGACCCGCTGTGAGACTGTTTCTTTTCTCTAGAGAGTCAGTCTGTGTTAATTTAAGATTGTAAACAATGGTTTACCATTAAACTCGATCCGAACTTTAATTGGCCCTTATTGTTCTCATCCCTCCCTTCTTATCTGTCGCTGTTCTTTCACTCCGTCTTGCTTTTTCGCTCCGTTTCACTTTCAGGTGGAATTTGTGTATTTGATCTGCTTACTGACCTGAATACTTTCCAAGATGTTCAGTCTACTAAAGCGGCATGATGTTCTGCTTGATTGTGTATATCTGTGTGTGTGTTACTGTAGAGATAAGCCCATACATTAGGCATCCTAAAAGAAGTCAGTGTGTATCTTCATCTCTCTATCTGTTTTCTGGAATGTTCATTGTTTCCCAGTGTGTCTATCAGCTTGCGGGGTGACAGCGAGTGTGTGAGAGGTTGAAAGGTTGAAAGAGACAGCTTCAGACAGGAAGCTGAAGCAAAAGAGAACAAATGCCGGTTGTATTCTAACTGCCTTTGACAATCTTGCATGGTATTAGCCAGGAATCCCCCCGAATAGAACTGACTGGATGAGAAATGAGATGAGAAAAGGATGACTGAAAGTAAAGAATCAATGAATGTGTGAATTTCTTATTGTATTAGGTGAGCCCACAGCTTTTGGTGTCACTGTATTATTATTGTATTATTCGGTGTTATTCAGTCAGGGATGGTGGATATAATAAAAAATTGGAAATGATCTAATCTCGATATACTGTAGCTTAATTGATTACCAAATATAATAACTTTGTCCTAATAAAAGAAAAAAATTGTTTACATGGAGACCAAACACAGAGGTGTAAATCGTGACTTACAGGATCCCATGGGAGCAATTTTTTTTTTTTCCCAGTCACGAAGGTGGTGGCTGGCAGTTAAATATAAAACCCACTTGACAATAATAAAAACACATTTAAAAAAAAAAAGGCTGAGTAAAACCCTTACCCTGTGTCTGAAATCGTTCACTCGTTCACTACTCCCTACTCCCTATATACAGTGGTGCTTGAAAGTTTGTGAACCCTTCAGAATTTTCTATATTTCTGCATAAATATAACCTAAAACATCATCAGATTTTCACACAAGTCCTAAAAGTAGATAAAGAGAACCCAGTTAAACAAATGAAGCAAAAATATTATACTTGGTCATTTATTTATTGAGGAAAATCATCCAATATTACATATCTGTGAGTGGCAAAAGTATGTGAACCTTTGCTTTCAGTATCCGGTGTGACCCCCTTCTGCAGCAATAACTGCAACTAAACGTTTCCGGTAACTGTTGATCAGTCCTGCACACCGGCTTGGAGGAATTTTAGCCAATTCCTCCGTACAGAACAGCTTCAACTCTGGGATGTTGGTGGGTTTCTTCACATGAACTGCTCGCTTCAGGTCCTTCCACAACATTTCGATTGGATTAAGGTCAGGACTTTGACTTGGTCATTCCAAAACATTAACTTTATTCTTCTTTAACCATTCTTTGGTAGAACGACTTGTGTGCTTAGGGTCGTTGTCTTGCTGCATGACCCACCTTCTCTTGAGATTCAGTTCATGGACAGATGTCCTGACATTTTCCTTTAGAATTCGCTGGTATCATTCAGAATTCATTGTTCCATCAATGATGGCAAGCCGTCCTGGCTCAGATGCAGCAAAACAGGCCCAAACCATGATACTACCACCACCATGTTTCACAGATGGGATAAAGTTCTTATGCTGGAATGCAGTGGTTTCCTTTCTCCAAACATAACGCTTCTCATTTAAATCAAAAAGTTCTATTCTGGTCTCAACCGTCCACAAAACATTTTTCCCGTAGCCTTCTGGCTTGTCCACGTGATCTTTAGCAAACTGCAGACGAGCAGCAGTGTTGTTTTGGAGAGCAGTGGCTTTCTCCTTGCAACCCTGCCATGAACACCATTGTTGTTCAGTGTTCTCCTGATGGTGGACTCATGAACATTAACATTAGCCAATGTGAGAGAGGCCTTCAGTTGCTTAGAAGTTACCCTGGGGTCTTTTGTGACCTCGCCGACTATTCCACGCCTTGCTCTTGGAGTGATCTTTGTTGGTCGACCAATCCTGGGGAGGGTAACAATGGTCTTGAATTTCCTCCGTTTGTACACAATCTGTCTGACTGTGGATTGGTGGAGTCCAAACTCTTTAGAGATGATTTTGTAACCTTTTCCAGCCTGATGAGCATCAATAACGCTTTTTCTGAGGTCCTCAGAAATCTCCTTTGTTTGTGCCATGATGCACTTCCACAAACATGTGTTGTGAAGATCAGACTTTGATAGATCCCTGTTCTTTAAATAAAACAGGGTGCCCACTCACACCTGATTGTCATCCCATTGATTGAAAACACCTGACTCTAATTTCACCTTCAAATGAACTGCTAATCCTAGAGGTTCACATACTTTTGCCACTCACAGATATGTAATATTGGATCATTTTCCTCAATAAATGACCAAGTATAATATTTTTGTCTCATTTGTTTAACTGGGTTCTCTTTATCTACTTTTAGGACTTGTGTGAAAATCTGATGACGTTTTAGGTCATATTTATGCAGAAATATAGAAAATTATAAAGGGTTCACAAACTTTCAAGCACCACTGTAGGGAATTACTATATAGAGGATTATATAGTGAGCTCATTGGTAAAATGAAAAAACGCTTTCGGACACTCGTCCGTTGCGCTGGTATTTACGTCATTACTAAGGCATGATTAAAACGTGCCAGATCAGTCAGCTGGTGGGTTTTCAAAATAATAAATACATGCATTTTTTTTTTTCATGGTCCGGTTTCCATCAAATCATGCTCTCTGACTGGCTTGTGAGCGGTCCGGAATCCTACGATCCGGACCCCGGTTACGGACCTTTGGAGACTCGCTTGTTCACAACAACAACAAACATGGTAGCAATTTTTTGTCAACATTTATTTTCGCATTTCTCAGTATAATAGCATTAATTTTACAGCATGGATAGCGATAACGACTGTGTTCACAGCGAAAGCAAGTTTTACTACCCTGATGAAGACGAAATAAAAGAAAACATTTCGGGAGAAAGCCGAAAACGAGCTTGTAGCAGGTTTGTTCGAAATATGGTTTCCCTTTCGGGTGCTCTCATTTTCTGTTAGAATTTGGTAAAGAAAAAAATAAATATATTATTTACCAGCTTAAGGTCGGTCCGTATGGTGAAATACCGTGACCTCGGCCTTAAATACTGACCTCGGACCAGAGGCCTCGGCCAGTATTTTCAAGACCTCGGTCACGGTATTTCATGATACAGACCTCCCAGCTGGTAAATAATATATATGTATTTTTGTGATAAATCCATATTATACTAGGGTATTTCCCACATTAATCAATACAAAGTACCTGCATCTTTCAATTTTTTTAAATCAACGCTGAATACTTTCTTCTTTGCCGCTGCCTTTTATAAAATCAAATTTGAGACTTTTAATTTGATTTCTTTCAGTGCGACCGCAATGCATGATGGGATATATTGCTTTGGTTAGTGACCACTACTTTTCATGATGCATTGTGGGATACTTTGAGTGCACTATATAGGGTGTAAATAATCCTCACTAAGGTTTCGGGCAGCACTACAAAATGGCGTCCTCACTATATAGTGAGTAGGGAGCGATTTCGGACACAGGGAGAGTCATACTCTCCACTTAGCCAAATATTTATCTGTATATTTTGTACTTTTTTTTTCTGGAGAAGCAACTTACATTTCCTAAAAACAAACAAAAAAATCTTGTAAAGACATTTTTTAAAATGCCATTTCCTTAACAAAACTGTTCACACCCGTAAGTAAATATTTAAAAGGAATTATGGCATGCATCAATCAATAACACAGACTTCATATTCCACAATCCTGAGTGAGCTAACAAACAACAAACCATATCACATGACACACATCACCATTCTCCATCAGCAATGTTTGATCAGCACAGTCTCTTTAAATGACCCAGGCATTCATTCTGTAATGAAGTGCAACGTCTCGCTCCTGGTTCGTATCCGAGCCTTTGTTCTGATTGACTTTGTGGATTTAGTTCTGTATAGATGATGAGTTTGCCTTTTACTAGTGGACTCCATTTCCTGATCTCCTGCCTCACCTTCTGCATTGTCTGCTTTGATCTTGTAAAAAAAAAAAAATCTGCATCAAAACCCTGTGTGATCTCCATGCTTTCATCTCCATTTTAACTTTCTCAATGAATAACTCTATTGTTGGCTTTGACCAAATACAAGTTTGCACAGAATGTAAAATCTGATTGTTTTCCCTTCACCATGGGGCAAACCAAACATCAAAAAGATGGGTGTTGACCTGCACAAGTCTTGGAATGGTTATAAAAATGTACAGAAGCAATTTGATGGTGTGATGGTGCAGCGTGTACACTTGTTAGAAATAGTGGTACAGGAGGAGCCCATTTCTGTCCCCCAAGGTACATTCTACATTAATGTGTAACTTAACCCTAGGGCTTGTTACTGGACCTCAAGGTCCAGTACCTTTTTAGGGCCAAAAAGCGACATATATGTTCCCAAGCAGTATATAAAGGGTACAAATAAGTCCCTTAGAGGGACGGTACTCTCCCAGTGACAAGCCATTGTACCTTTAAAAGTACAATAATTAACAGTTATTCCACAAAATCAAGTCGTACATGAGCTGATAGCCGATGAAGCACGTAGCACCGACTTGACTATAAGCCATGTACGACAAGATTGAGTGGAATAACTTTTATTCTATCCACATTCACTGGATTTTGAGAAACAGAGCATTTTTATTTTTCGCAAATTTGATAAATCAAAACTTTTTATACAAAATGTCCAACAAAATCATTTCTGCTTAAAATGTAAACAAACCGGCGAAATCACAATAGCAATTTGTGAAAAATCCGATAATAATTCTTGAAAAATAAAAAACAATGGTGTTTAGTATACCATCAAATACTTTTATTCCATGTTTTGTTGCTTTTTATTATGCCTCCGCCACCGTAAGGTGCAGGAGGCATTATGTTTTTGGGTTGTCCGTCCTTGCGTCTGTCCGTCCATCCATCCGTCCCGAAACCTTGTGAACGCGATATCTCAAAGGCTGATGAAAGGAATTTCACCAAACTTTCACCATTTGTGCACTTTGGGACAAACATGAACCGATTAGATTTTGAGATCAAAAGGTCTAAGGTCAAGGTCACTGTGAGGTCAAATGTCTGTCCTGAAACCTTGTGAACACAATATCTCCCAGGCAGATGAAAGGAATTTCACCAAACGTTCACCATTTGTGCATTTGGGGACAAAGATAAACTGATTAGATTTTGAGATCAAAAGGTCTAAGGTCAAGGTCACTGTGAGGTCAAATGTCTGTCTGAGAACCTTGTGAACACAAGATCTCCAAAGCAGATGAAAGGAATTTCACCAAACTTTCACCATTTGTGCATTTGGGGACAAAGATAAACTGATTAGATTTTGAGGTCAAAAGGTCTAAGGTCAAGGTCACTGTGAGGTCAAATGTCTGTCCAAAAACCTTGTGAACACAAGATCTCCAAGGCTAATACAAATAATTTCACCAGGTCAAGATTACTGTGAGGTCAAATGTCCATCCCCAAATCACAACTTAATAAGGCGTGTAGTCTACCGGGCAGAGGCATCCCCATCGACGCCGTTGGCATCGAGTTCTATCTAGTTTTTTGGGTTTTTTTTTTTATTTCGAGTAGTTTTTATTTCATCCTCGGTTGCGTCAGCAACACGCTCCACCATTTTGTTTTTCTCTACTCACGGTATATGAGCTAATAGCCTTGTAGTAGAGTAGCCAATCAGAGCGTGCGATTGCTCATATCCAGTGAACGTGGATAGAATAATGTACTTTATTTTCTTAGAATGTAGCATTTTTGCCTCACAGCTCCAGAAGACGGGTTTCCTCCAGATTCTCTGGTTTCCTTCAACCTCCCAAAAGCATGTATACGGGTTGATTGGATATGCTAAATTGATGTGAATGTGTGTACATCGTGTCCTGTGATGAACTGGAATCCTACTGAGGGTGCATTCCTGCCTCACACACAGTGTTCCTGGGAAAGGCTCTGTGGGGGTGCCAATGATTTTGCAACCAGTGTTTTGCAGGAAAAAAAAAATCGTACTACTTTTAAAGAAAACATTTTATATTTAAAAAAAAAGTCTGTTAAAAGTGTGTGTATGATTCGTGGTTGTTTATGCATAAATACAGACGTAAATACTGGTCTGGAAATGAGGAATATAGTCAGAAGATGTTTTAGTTTGTTCATCTTCAGTAAGCACTTTATCCTGGTCAGGTTTACAGTGGCATTTTGTGCCAAGTGTAGCCACTCTTTTATCTGTTTTTAAAGAAAAGATAATTTCCTGATCTTTTATCCCTGCACTCTAAGAAAATAAAGTACATTATTGTACTTTTAAGGGTACAACGGGTTGTCATTGGGACAGTACCCTCTAAGGTACTCATCTGTACACTTTATATATTGCTTCGGACCATATACAGTGAGGCAAAAAAGTATTTAGTCAGCCACCAATTGTGCAAGTTCTCCCACTTAAAAAGACGAGAGAGGCCTGTAATTTTCATCATAGGTACACTTCAACTATGAGAGACAGAATGGGGGGAAAGAATCCAGGAAAGCACATTGTAGGATTTTTAATGAATTAATTGGTAAATTCCTCGGTAAAATAAGTATTTGGTCACCTACAAACAAGCAAGATTTCTGGCTCTCACAGACCTGTAACAACTTCTTTAAGAGGCTCCTCTGTCCTCCACTCGTTACCTGTATTAATGGCACCTGTCCACAACCTCAAACAGTCACATTCCAAACTCCACTATGGCCAAGACCAAAGAGCTGTCAAAGGACACCAGAAACAAAATTGTAGACCTGCACCAGGCTGGGAAGACTGAATCTGCAATAGGTAAGCAGCTTGGTGTGAAGAAATCAACTGTGGGAGCAATTATTAGAAAATGGAACACATACAAGACCACTGATAATCTCCCTCGATCTGGGGCTCCACGCAAGATCTCACCCCGTGGGGTCAAAATGATCACAAGAACGGTGAGCAAAAATCCCAGAACCACACGGGGGGACCTAGTGAATGACCTGCAGAGAGCTGGGACCAAAGTAACAAAGGCTACCATCAGTAACACACTACGCCGCCAGGGACTCAAATCCTGCAGTGCCAGATGTGTCCCCCTACTTAAGCCAGTACATGTCCTGGCCCGTCTGAAGTTTGCTAGAGAGCATTTGGATGATCCAGAAGAGGATTGGGAGAATGTCATATGGTCAGATGAAACCAAAATAGAACTTTTTTGGTAAAAACTCAACTTGTCGTGTTTGGAGGAGAAAGAATGCTGAGTTGCATCCAAAGAACACCATACCTACTGTGAAGCATGGGGGTGGAAACATCATGCTTTGGGGCTGTTTTTCTGCAAAGGGACCAGGACGACTGATCCGTGTAAAGGAAAGAATGAATGGGGCCATGTATCGTGAGATTTTGAGTGAAAACCTCCTTTCATCAGCAAGGGCATTGAAGATGAAACGTGGCTGGGTCTTTCAGCATGACAATGATCCCAAACACACCGCCCGGGCAACGAAGGAGTGGCTTCGTAAGAAGCATTTCAAGGTCCTGGAGTGGCCTAGCCAGTCTCCAGATCTCAACTCCATAGAAAATCTTTGGAGGGAGTTGAAAGTCCGTGTTGCCCAGCGACAGCCCCAAAACATCACTGCTCTAGAGGAGATCTGCATGGAGGAATGGGCCAAAATACCAGCAACAGTGTGTGAAAACCTTGTGAAGACTTACAGAAAACGTTTGACCTCTGTCATTGCCAACAAAAGGTATACAGTATAACAAAGTATTGAGATGAACTTTTGTTATTGACCAAATACTTATTTTCCACCATAATTTGCAAATAAATTCTTTAAAAATCAGACAATGTGATTTTCTGGATTTTTTTCTCTCATTTTGTCTCTCATAGTTGAAGTGTACCTATGATGAAAATTACAGGCCTCTCTCTCTCATCTTTTTAAGTGGGAGAACTTGCACAATTGGTGACTGACTAAATACTTTTTTGCCCCACTGTATGTAGCTTTTTGGCCCTAAAAAGGTACCTTGAGGTCCAACAGTGAGCCCTCGGAGGTACATTAGTGTAGATTGTATCTTGGGGGACCGAAACTGACTCCTTCTGTACTTCTATTTCTGACAGTGTGTAACAGAATTCCGGATCCACAAGGCAACAAGGTTTATCAAAACCGTAAAATCTGATCTTTAGAACGAAATCTGAGCTGTTAAGCCTGCATTAATTATTTAATTTTGCACTTTGAGAAATATGATAAGTAAATCAGGATGGCACTGATTGCTATGGACTGGTGAGATTTGCTACCACTTTGCTTCCACTGAGTGTTAGTCTTGTGGTTCACAGCTACTAGATTTCTCAAAGTGTAAAGCAGGAGGGCAGGCTGATTTTTTTTTTTTTTCTGTCAGTTTAACTTCAGGCTATTTCATGAGACATACCTTTTGAATGTTATTTCTTTCTAAATAATACTTCATTCTTTGTTACCTCACCCGGGACGGAGTCCATCAGGGGGTGAGGTATTGTTTTCGGTGGGGTTTCTTTGTTTTATTATTAGTAACATTATGGGAAAACAGCTTCATGAAACTTTCAGGATAGATGGGCATTGGTCTCAAATAGAGCCTCCAACATTTTGAGGGTCATCCAGTTAAGGTCAAGGTCACCAGAAAGGTCAAAATCTTTTTTTCCTTTATATTCATCATATTTACTTCAAACCAATTCTAAAGTGTTCATCTTTTAATTCTGCTTCCATTGAAATGCTACATGATGGGGGATCTCTCATAGTTTTCTTAGCGGTTGGGGGTCAAATGTTGGGGGGGTCAAGGTCATTGCTAAAATTTGCATATCTTCCATTATAACTCGAAAATGGTTAAAGATAGAGAGATGTTTATCACTATCAACATATAGGAAGTCATATATGGGTTTTCATTTGGCACCATGACCTTTGACCTTGTTTGTTTGTGTCTGTCTATCTGTCTGTTAACAATCTAGCATCTAGACGGTTACACCGATTGACTTCAAATTTTCAGGGTAGGTGTGAAATGGTCCATAGATTACCTGATTAAATTTTGGGGGTAATCGGGTCAAGGTGAAAGTCAAGGTTACCAGAAAGGTCAACCTTTCAGTCAAAATAACATTTTCCATTCTAAGGCAAGGCAAGGCAAGTTTATTTATATAGCACATTTCATACACAATGGCAGTTCAATGTGCTTTACAGAAGCAAAAACAAAAACAGTAAACAATAGAGAAATAAAATTACATAAAATAATTTTATTTTTAATCTAAAACAATTAATTAAAAGAATTAAAATAATTAAAAGAAAATAATAAGAATTAAACAATAGTAGAAATAAAATAATAAAATGCCAAAAAGAAAAAAGGAGAAAAAGAAAAAGAAACCAGCTGAATAAAATAGAATAAAATTTAAGTAAATTTAAAACATGCAGAGAAAGTAAAGATTATAAAAAATGTAAAAATATTAATTATTTAACAGAAAGCATCTGAGAACAGCTTGGTCTTTAACCTAGATTTGAAGCTGCCAACAGCAGGAGCATTTTTAATGTCCTCTGGCAGTTGGTTCCATAGCTGTACTGCATAGTAGTTAAAAGCTGCTTCACCACACTTTGTTTTAACAACTGGTTTTAATAGTAAATTTTTCTGTTGCGATCTGGTAGATCTGATTGGGTTAGGCCGCTGCAACATATCAGAGAGGTAATTGGGCCCTGTACCATTTAGAGATTTGTACACCAGCAGCAATGCTTTAAAGTCAATTCTGTAGCTTACTGGAAGCCAGTGAACTCTAACTCAAAAACGGTTAGAGATCGAGAGATGTTTATCATTATCAACATATAGGAAGTCATATATGGGCTTTCATTTGGCACCATGACCTTTGACCTTGTTTGTTTTGTTCGTTTGTGTGTGTGTGTGTGTCTGCCTGTTAACAAACTAGCGTCTAGACGGTTGCACCGATTGACTTCAAAATTTCAGGGTAGGTGGGAAATTACCTCATTAGATTTTGGGGTAATTGGGTCAAGGTTATACCGTGAGTTGGCCTAGTGGTTAGCGTGTCCGCTTCTCGATTGGGAGGTCACGAGTTCTACTCACGGTCCGGTCATACCAAAGACCATCATAAAAATGGTACCTACTGCCATTTGGCAAGGCATGCTGCAATACAGATGCAAGTGGGGAGTCAAACTCTCACAGTTACCAGAGGACTAGCCCCTCACCGTAACCCTAGCTATGTAATAGGCGAGAGGCCGAGGGCTACGGAAATGGAGATCGGCGCCACCTTATGCGCCACATGGCGTGGGAAGGACTTTGATTTGATTGGGTGAAGGGAAAGGTCAACCTTTTGGTCAAAATAACATTTTCCATTCTAACTCAAAAACGGTTGCCGATAGACAAATGTTTACTATTATGAGTGTATAGGAACTCCCATATGGCCTTTTATTTGGCACCATGATCTTTGACCTTGAGTGGCCTTGAATGGTCAAACTCAAGGTCACGGATTTTCAGAGGGCTATAACTTGAAAACAGTTGATGGTAGACAGATGTTTACCATTATCAACTTATAGGAAGTGCCATATGGGCTTTCATTTGGCACCATGATCTTTGATCTTGAATGAATTTGAAATGTCAAACTCAAGGTCATGGATGTTCATAAGACTATAACCTGACAGCTGATGATTGAGAAATATTACCATTATCAGCATATAGGTATAAAATAAGTGCTGCTGGGCGAGGTTTGTTTTGCCTGCCAACACTTGTGACTGGTTGCTGTCATCCTTCTAGTTTGCTTTTAGCTCATATTGTTCTTTTCATTTTGAATTTGTTCTGCATGACCAGGAAGTGCATTGTGCATTTGAAAAACCTTACCTTTGAATTACAAATAAAGTTGACCTCATCATTTAAAAGCAAAAGATACAGTGGATGATTTTTTTTTTTTTAATTTTACAAGTGTAGCTTCTTGATATAAACCGCTGAAGCTGATAAGACTTTACAAAGTTTGCAGCAGAAATGGAACCTTCTCAAAAAGATTGTTGATCTTGTATCTGTGGTATGGAAGCCCATCTACGCCAGGTAGAAAAAATATATCTGACTTATTACCTTAAAAATGTTGACTTATTATCTGTTTTATTAACTTTTAAAATTATTACTCAGTTACTACTCAAAATGTTGAGGTTATATGTCAGAATTCTGAGGTAATAAGACAAATCTTTGAAGCAAGTCAGATTCTGAGATACGCGAAACAAATTTAAGATAAGTTAGAATGTTAAGTCAGAAATTTGGATATGATATCAGAATATTAAGATAACACTTCAGAATTTTGACAAAAATGAAATGCTGCCTGGCAGAAATTGGGTTCCAGACAGTAGTGGTGCAGATTCTGGAGGGAAAACAATCAAATGATGTGAACCTCCAATCAGAACAAGGAGATGTTTCGACACTAGCATCCAAGTGTGTGCATTTGTTTAGATCTCAGAAATGCTGTATTTGTTTGTATTTTAAGTTCCAAAACAGCTAGCCTCATTGACTCTACCTTTGTTTGTTCTAGATTCCGAATACTACAAATTGACATACTTACCTTATACAGAATACTATATTATATAGACATGAGTGTTTTACTGGGAATTATTATACATACCACTTTTTCCATGGAATAAAAACATGTATTCTATTCCCTTCTAGTGGGTTTATAGATGACATGCAATATTCTTATCATATCGCTTATCCTCCCTGTATTACGCCACTCTCCCCAGTGGACAATCAAAATGCAATATTGTTATAATATCGCACATTGTCAAGACCTGAATACAATCAGAATCCATGTGCATCAGTGAGAATGGGGATGAGAGTGTAGTGAAGATGCAAGGAGTAGACGTAAAGAAAGTTGGTGAATTCAAGTACCTGGGGTTAACTGTGCAGGAAACTGGGGGCTGCGATAGTGAGGTGAGAAAGAGAGTGCAGGCAGGGTGGAGCAGTTCGAGAAGGATTTCGGGAGTCATTTGTGTTCGGAAAGTCCCAGCAAAAGTGAAAGGTAAGATGTATAAGACAGTAGTGAGACCAGCTGTGATGTATGGATTGGAGACCGTATCCTTAACGAAGAGACAGGAGGCAAAGTTGGAGGTGGCGGAGTTGAGGATGTTAAGGTTTGCGATGGGAGTGACGAGGTTGGACAGGATAAGGAACGAGCACATCAGAGGGACAGCACATGTGGAGAACTTGGGAATTAAGCAGAGAGATGAGACTGAGATGGTATGGACACATCCTGAGAAGAGATGCAGAGCATGTTGGAAGGAGAATGTTGAGGATGGAGCTGCCAGGCAAATAAAAACAAGGAAGGCCAAAGAGGAGATACATGGATGCGGTGAAAGAGGACATGAAAGTGGCAGGTGTGGTAGAGAAGGATGTGGAAGACAGGGAGCAATGGAGACAAAAGATCCGCTGTGGTGACTCCTAATCAGGAGCAGCCAAAAGAAGAAGAAGAAGATCGCATGTTGTCAAGACAACACGACGGCACACATCGGAGCTGATGCGAAGATCCAATGACAAAACTTTTCTGTTGCGCATGCACGCAATCATTTCTTTATCGGCCGGGAAAGAGAGAAGACAAGGCTAATCCAGTGCTAAGTTTAAGCACTAAATAAATAAACCGAAACTAAAGACGCGCTGAACATCTAAAAGGCTACTAAAACTTCATTAGATATTCTTCATGCGTATTTACAAGAGAAAAACATGCCAATGGACATAAAAAAGCTGGAAAAGAGACACATCAGAAATGTAAAACTTTCATGCTAGCAAGTGACTGTGACAATTTGTAAACAAACATGGCCGCCAGGTTTGCTTCGTTAAAAGCAGAAGATTTTGAGAGAATTTTGGCTGCCAGGTCGCTCCATTGTGTGTAGTTGTCAATGTTGATTTTAAAAGTAACTGAGTAAATTACACAGGGAGAATATAATAATAATAATAATAATGATAATAATAATATTTGGCTTGGGACGGCACGGTAGTGTAGTGGTTAGCACTGTCGCCTCACAGCAAGAAGGTCCGGGTTCGAGCCCCGTGGCCGGCGAGGGCCTTTCTGTGCGGAGTTTGCATGTTCTCCCCGTGTCTGCGTGGGTTTCCTCCGGGTGCTCCGGTTTCCCCCACAGTCCAAAGACATGCAGGTTAGGTTAACTGGTGACTCTAAATTGACCGTAGGTGTGAATGTGAGTGTGAATGGTTGTCTGTGTCTATGTGTCAGCCCTGTGATGACCTGGCGACTTGTCCAGGGTGTACCCCGCCTTTCGCCCGTAGTCAGCTGGGAGAGGCTCCAGCTTGCCTGCGACCCTGTAGAACAGGATAAAGCGGCTAGAGATAATGAGCTGAGATATTTGGCTTGACTGCACTAGCATTGGCCTGCACTAACACTACACCAGCTAGAAGCAACTGGACTGCCGCACTAACAGCACCGAGTCACGAGTAAACTAGCGCTGGCCTTCAAGTATGCTGATATGAAGAGTGTGTATGTACTATAATAATAATAATAACATTGGCTGACTTTTTTCGTGGTCTATCAAATATATTCCATTCAGCTAGCACAATATTGAACTCGTCTTCGACTCGTTCAAGCTCATGCTAGCTGAATGGAATATATCTGATATACCACTCAACGCCAGCCAATATTATTTAAATATACCATGTGTGTTTTTCATTCAAGCTACATCTGGGACATGGAGAACCAAAACCGTGACATAAATCTCTATTTGTCACTCGTGAGCAAATTGACGACACATCTTTGACGCGTTCAATATCATGCTAGCTGAATGGAATATATCTGATATACCATGAAAAAAGCCAGCCAGTATTATTATTATGATATATACATACTCTCTTGATATCAGCAATCTAGCTTACCTGCGAGTCGGCACCGTCAGCGCGGCAGTGAAGTCACCTTCCAGCTGGTGTAGCGTTCATCAGTAGTGTTAGCGAATGCTAATAAAGCAGTGCTATGGAGAGCAAGTAGCACAGGCTAACGACCAAGAAACTAAGATTTCTGTCTCCAGACTCTTCTTCTACCCACACTCGCCACAGTATTTTTCATTCAGACTTAAGCATTCATTTCCTTGTGTAATTTGCTCAGTTACTTTTAAAATCAACATCGACAACTACACACAATGGAGTGACCTGGCAGCCAAAATTCTCTCAACATCTTCCGTTTTTAACGAAGCAAACATGGCTACCATGTTTGTTTACAAACTGTCACAGTCACTCGATAGTGCAGAAGTTTTACATCTCCGGTGTGTCTCTTTTCCAGTTTTTTGATGTCCGTTGGTATGTTTTTCTCTTGTAAATATGCATGAAGAATATCTAATGAAGTTTTAGTAGCCTTTCGGGTGTTCAGCGCGTCTTTAGTTTCAGTTTTTAGTTGATTTATTTAGTGCTTAATTATAGCATAGCTAATCCTCACAGTAGCATTGGATTAGCCTTGTCTTTTCCCTTTCCCAGTGGACAAAAAAATGATTCTGTGCATGTGCAGCAGAAAAGTTTTGGGCAATTCCATGTAAATGTCAACCTCACCATGCAAAAATAAAGCAACATGTAATACATCAAAACCACTCCCAGAGATTTCACCTAGGCCTGTATTTTACAGATGTGAAGAAGTTGAACCAATTTGTAACCAACCTAATACATCACTGTCAGTCTTTCTTTCTTATAATGTAAACCCCAAGCTAAAATCAACTTTGATCATGTACAATTCTATATTATTGCCACAAGCCACAGAAATGTATGCTAAAATCCACAAAACAGCAAAACAATAGCCATCCTAAATATTATTTAAGAACTTTGATAGTTTTAGCTGATATTTACAGAGTTTTTCAAAGGGTTATGGTGGTTAAATTGCTGATTTTCTAAACATATGCCATGTCATTGGATATTTGCATGAGCTCTGACGTGTGACGTCATGTTGTCTTGACAACGTGCAATATTGTAACAGTATTGCATGCTCATTCTCCATTGGGTAGAGTGACATAATACACATAGGATAAGCAATATGCTAACAATATTGCATGCTGTCAAGCCAAATGAATGAAACCCTCTAGAAGGGAATAGAATACATGTTTTTATTCCATGAAAAAGTGTCCTGTATGTATAATAATCACCGATATTTCACTCCGGTGATGTCACTCCCAGTGTTTTCCCACTGACTAGACGCGCAAACCGGTTCAAAATTAAAATTCTTTTGATTAACTTGCATACTGTATGTTTTGTGGATGTGTCCATATGATATAAAGAACATTACACAGTGGTGCGAAGATATGAAGTTTATCTTCTTGTGTTGAAAATATTTTCAGTCGTTCACTCGTGAAATATGTTCACCACTTGAAGATAAACTTCATATCTTCACACAACCGTGTAATATCCTCTATATATACTGTATATTTTACTCTCTTTTTTTGTTTCTCTCTGCAGAAGCTGGCAGCTGAGTGTCAGAGTGCAGGCTACAGCGGCACCCTGATCCCGTACAAATGTGACCTGTGCAATGAGGAAGAGATCCTTTCCATGTTCTCTGCCATTAAGACCCTACTTCAAGGGGTGGACGTGTGTATCAACAACGCCGGCCTGGCTCATAGCGAGCCTCTGCTTAGTGGCCGCACTGAGGGATGGAAGAACATGCTGGATGTAAGATATACACACCGTTCATTCAGTTTAATGACATTTTAAACATTTCAATTAAACAGTAACCTTGATGCAATGGTGGTGTAGTGGTTAGCACTGTCGCCTCACAGCATGAAGGGTCTGGGTTCTAGCCCAGCAGCTGCCGGGGGCTTTTCTGTGTTGAGTTTGCATGTTCTCCCTATGTCTGCGTGGGTTTGCTCCGGTTTCCCCCACAGTCATAAATGAATATTTACCATACATGTCAACCTTTGGTCAATCAAACCTGTATAACCAACCTCCAAAATCCGTATTTCCCTTATAAAATCCGTATAAGATGCAAATTAAAATAATTTACCTAAAATTTGAATGATAATTAACAATGATATATCCCAGTTACTTTTTATTCAATATTAATAACAATAAACCTTCAGAATGAATACAAATGCTCCAATGTTCGACAAAAACACAAAGTGTCACTCTAATGTTCTGAATTGTACTCCATGACAGCTTTTTTTAGCAGTCTGCACCAATACCTCACTAGGCTGCATGTCACACCAAGTGTCTGTGTTGATCTTGCCGGAGTGCCCATTCAGAATCTTTTCAGTCGCTAGTGAAAGTCGCTCAGGTGGAAATACGTGTTTCAAACAAAATGTTACTTCCCGGTTGGCGGGATTCTCGCAATGTGGTGTGCGCATGATCAGAAGTGGAACGAAGTCTCGCTACCACAAGATAACGCGCGATTTCATAAGACTCTTTACTGGCTGTCAGTGCTTTCTGTAGTGTACAGTACGTTTGTAAATGTTATGCGCTCTTTTATCATCGTGGGAATTGATTATAGCTCTAAATAAATATTGAAGTTTTTTTAGAGAATCCGTATAACTTTATTTGTACGCCTGTATACTACGTTTATTGAATCAAATCCGTATAAAATACGGACATTCCGTATACAGGGGCACTTTATCAACACCCGTGGTCCAGGGGCTACTGGGTTTTTTGAGGCCCCTCATAGGCTACCTGTCAACCCTACTCTTACCGTTGGCCAGGAAAACACTCTTATTTTATTTGCAATACGTGTCAAGCATTTACAGTGTAAGCGCGTAATTAGCCTAGAAGCCTACGATAGGTTACGTTTGGCTCAGCGTAGCTGCGCAAGGCCCACGCTCACATCGCTCAACACATCCGACCACAGAGGGAGAGAAGAACGCGCGCATTATCATTACAGAGCCGGTTCTGATTATTACCACGGACAGGACAGTGATACTGTGTAACTTTCACGCAGGGGCATGGCCAGAGATAACCACACAAGCGCGTGTGCGCTATAATGTAGACCTATGTGCTGTAAACATAAAACACACACACCTACAGACAAGTCCTTTTAAAAAATAAAATACATAAAAATAGCTCGGCGGCATGAAAACAAACATTCACTGCAAGTCAAGGTACTTGGCTCAGCGGCCACATGAAACGTAAACACCATGGACAGCGGCCAAACTCATAACTCTACAGACCGAAATACACGAAACCAAGTCCTACTAGGGTCTATTTTACCGATCTATGTTCAAGCATCATGCAAGTCTTCCTTCTCCTTGACTAAGACCGTGCATTCAACTGCCTTTTTGACATGACTGCATCGAAATACCACTTGCAACAATATTTCACGCACTCCATCAAGAAAAAAGTTAAACATGATGAACACGGGCATACTGTTTTGAGCATACGATTTTTTAAAAAGAAACTAGCTACATCAAAGTCCTTCAATAAACCCATTAGCGCAAATGAGCTTAACCTAGTTCAAAGCATGACGCTAGCAGTAGCTGCATAAGGCAAAATCATGTGGGCCTTTCGTCAACAACAAGCCACGGCGGGCAAACATTAATAATCAAGTGTCCTTACCTTAAAACGTTAGGCAACGATTCTATCATTACCTGCATCTCTCTCTTTTTTTTTCCTTTTATGCGCCCCGCTAACATGTGAACGCTTCATCTTTCAAAGCCTCTAAATTTTGTGTCTCTGTAGTCTGCAGTCTTTGGCGCGCTTTCGTGCGTGACGTTACATTTTGTTACATTTTATTCTGGTACAGTTGTGGGTGTTCGTTTCGCGAACCACATCCACCATGTCTCTTACAGCAGGCTACTGTGTGCTCATTTATTTCTAACCTTATTTCTATCCATACATTAATGTAGGCCCACAATTCTGACAGTTTATTATTTTATTAATATTACAAGGCCCCTTTACGAGGCCCCTGATTGGCTGTGGCCCAGGGGCTTGAGCCCCCCGAAGCCCCCCCCTTAAAGCGCCGTTGTCCGTATAGGTTGACATGTATGATTTACCCAACTTATAAATTGAAAGTCAATGGTTAATTTGAAAAAAAGATATTTTGTGTAAACGATTAGAATGTCGGGCGGCACAGTGGTGTAGTGGTTAGCGCTGTCGCCTCACAATAAGAAGGTTCTGGGTTCGAGCCCCGTGGCCAGCGAGGGCCTTTCTGTGCGGAGTTTGCATGTTGTCCGCGTGGGTTTCCTCCAGGTGCTCCGATTTCCCCCACAGTCCAAAGACATGCAGGTTAGGTTAACTGGTGACTCTAAATTGACTGTAGGTGTGAATGGTTGTCTGTGTCTATGTGTCAACCCTGTGATGACCTGGCAACTTGTCCAGGGTGTACCCCGCCTTTCGCCCATAGTCAGCTGGGATAGGCTCCAGCTTGCCTGCGACCCTGTAGAACAGGATAAAGCGGCTAGAGATAATGAGATGAGATGAGATTAGAATGTCCTTCAACCATTAGCATGGATGCTAGTGAACCACGGCTTTTGTATTTGCTCTCAACGGAATTTAATAGGATTTATTGGGATTCTCCTGAAGGTATGTGTGTGTGTTTGGGTCTACATAGGAGTGTAAATTAGGTTCAGATTTTTTAAAGTCAACAATTATGTGATGAAAGTTGAGTCAACGTTGACTAATTGTTGATTAGCCTACTTCATTCATAAAACCACAGGAAACAGGAATGCTTAGCAACAATCTTCATACATATATATGCTGACACATAGCTACCGAAACAAGTAGAAACAACAACAGGTTGAACCTCGGCAGCAACAATTTACGCAACAATAACACTTGTAGCCGATGCTACAACTTCCATTTAAGTGCAAAAGAAGAACGATCTGTATAACACTTGGGGGAAAAACAAAACTCAGTCAAGGTCCAGCTTGTAAGCCTACTAGTCGCTGTCAGAGTCCTGTTCAGTCACAGTTTTTGCTTTTCAATCCTGGTTTGTGTGTACAAAGATAAAGGCATCAATGTGAGCTGGATTAAGACTCGCCCTTTGTTGCGTGATCATATTCCCAATCAGAGAAAAAATTCTCTTGCTTGGCCAAGTTGGTTTTGGGCAGGTTGGCCAAACAGGAAAATCTGTCCTGGTTGCGGGCCCACCGCTGCCGCGGCTTCTCCATGGTGTGAATATTCAGTGCTAAGAAATAATTATGGAATTCTTCAGCTACGGTACTGTGATGTCCCACTTTCCTTCTGCTTTGATCGAGTGGCCCAAAATGTTGCTCAAAGTCTTGCTCAAGCTTGGCTTTTTTTCCTCATGACTGGCTCACTTTCGTTATCAACAGTGTCCTTGTTTTGGACGTTGTTTGTATCATAATCACATGATTGGTGGCTAGTTGATTTCAAGTATAAAGCGTCATCACAGAGCAGTAAAGTTGACTGTTTGACGAGTTGATTAGTCTGTGCAACCCCTAGTGTAAATGTTACAGGTGATTTTTGAAATCAGGTGATTCTGGATTTACCTAGGTGAATTAGGATTTAGGGTTAGGGTTGGGTAATCTAGTGGAATGTTTAATTTCTGTGTTGCAGTCGAATCCTCTGTGGCGTAGTGGTTGACTTCAAAGCAGAAGGTCCTCAGTTCAATTCCCAGCAAGGACAGTAAAAAGTGAAAAAAGCAAATTAAATTAGACATGTATATAAGTGTAATTCTGGGGAGAGAGATATAAGAGGATAGAAGATATAAAGGAGGTGGGGTGAGCGAGAAACAAGAGGGGAAAGGTGAATCGAGAGAGGTTATCGAAGTGTTCTCATTCTTTTTTGAACCCCCTCCAAAAAATCCAAGCCCCTCCTTTTTTTAATGAGTCCCCCCCCAAAAAAAATCCCGTTTAAGAATGTTGACCTAATTCACATAGGTGAATCCAGATGAGCCATGAATGAGCCAAGAAGTCTTTATTTATCACATGTACACTCGAGCACAGACTTAAGCACATAGTGAAATTTAACCCATCTGAAGCAGTGAACACACACAAGTGAGCAATGAGTGCACACACACACACACACATACCCAGAGCAGTGGGCAGCTATGCTACGGTGTCCGGGGAGCAGTTGGGGGTTAGGTACCATGCTCAAGGGTACTTCAGCCCAACCTTCAGGCCAAGGCTGCTCCATGTTAACCTAACCGCATGTCTTTGGACTGTGGGGGAAACCGGAGCACCCGGAGGAAACCCACGCGGACACGGGGAGAACATGCAAACTCCACACAGAAAGGCCCTCGCCGGCCCCAGGGTTCGAACCCAGGACTCTTTTTGCTGTGAGGCGACAGCGCTAACCACTACACCACCGTGCCGCCATCGAAGGTCATGTGACGGACAAAAATCACCAGTTTTTATATTTATTTATTTATTTATTTTACCTGACATGAATATAATCTTTGTATAATCATGTCAGTAGTTTTCCATTTTTAGTAAAAATCATTTTCTTCAGAAGCATACATTTAAGACCATACATCAAGTGTGTAAGCTCCAAATATCAGGCCTCAGGAAAAGAGCCTGACGTTACCCCCACACTCCTGTTTGACTCCAGAGGCCTCTGTATTTCCGCTTTATTGTCTGAGCGTTAGTGCTTTCCTCATACAGTGTGATTCATTGAGCTCTCCACCATCCATTATTCACCAGAAACGTCTCCCATTCAGCAACTAAACAGTTCCCATGCCTGTGCATTTGTTGCCATGGCTAGCATTCTTACTGTGTGTGTGTGTGTGTTTTGTTTTAGTGCCAACTTTCTTTTTCTTTCATTTAAGCCCCCAAAAAAATCAGAATGAAAGAATGGTCTCAGATTTGCAAAACATTAAAGACGTGGGGTTCCTGCTTCTATCCTGAGTTCAGGTTTGGTTCTTCCTGTGTTCTCCTAGGTTCTCTAGTTTCTTCCCGTCTCCCAAAAATATGCTGGTAGTCTGATTGGCGAGGCTAAATTACCCCTAGGTGTGAATAAGTGTTGTGCATGGTGTTCTCTGATGGACTGACGTACCATTCAGGTTGTATTCCTGCGTCACACTGAGTGTTCCCTGGACAGGCACTGGATCCAGTATGGACCTGAGACACATGAAGCTTAATGTGCTGCATAACACACTTGGAGGAAAGCGCTATCTACCCTCTTCCACATACCATGAGCTCACATGTGGCCGTGATTGGCCAGTGTCGCTGTGATTGACATGACGGAGAGAAAGTGAAAGAGGATGATATCAATCCCACTCAGAGAGCATGGCCAGTTTTGTTCCCTCGGCTCCCGGCCATGGATGGCTTTGGCATTGTCAGGATTTGGACTCATGCTCTCCTGAGGATAGAGATTTAGTCCCACCCTCTTAATTTCCCATCACCACCTTTAAACACAGTATAAAATAGAACTTGACCTGTTTCACCGTGTTAGTTCGTGTTCCTGGTCATATGATGCACAAGTCACCATTTTCCATCACTTTTTATCCCCTGCTGGCCGAAAGGCCCAAAGTGGGATTATGTTGTGGCAATGTCCATCCATCTGTCCGTCCGTCCGTCCGTCCCAGGAAGGGTGCTCACCTTCTGAAATCAACTCCTCTCACAAGTTTCGGAGGAATTTCACGAAACTTGACAAGAGGCATTGTTATATGTTGGTTATACGCATATTGCAATTTCGTTAAATTCGGTCATGTTTTACCAGAGTTAAGGCCAGTGGCGGCTGGTAGTCTTTCAAACAGGGGAGGCTGGTCGGTTACGATATTTCCAGATTTTAAAAGAAAAAACACATCAATTTTGCCCATACTCTTGCCTCTGATCTGGCTGATTGTTGGCAGGGTCACAAACTGTGAAATAACAGGTTCTTTTGGCCCATTAGCCGACTGTCCAATATACATGATGGTGGTGTTGGGGGGGGGTATATTTTAACATTTTATATTTTAAAATTGTGGCATGGCGGCACGGTGGTGTAGTGGTTAGCGCTGTCGCCTCACAGCAAGAAGGTCCTGGGTTCGAGCCCCGTGGCCGGCGAGGGCCTTTCTGTGTGGAATTTGCATGTTCTCCCCGTGTCTGCGTGGGTTTCCTCCGGGTGCTCCGGTTTCCCCCACAGTCCAAAGACATGCAGGTTAGGTTAACTGGTGACTCTAAATTGACCGTAGGTGTGAATGTGAGTGTGAATGGTTGTCTGTGTCTATGTGTCAGCCCTGTGATGACCTGGCGACTTGTCCAGGGTGTACCCCGCCTTTCGCCCGTAGTCAGCTGGGATAGGCTCCAGCTTGCCTGCAACCCTGTAGAAGGATAAAGCGGCTAGAGATGATGAGATGAGAAATTGTGGCATGTTGTTTAAAAATTGACCTCGGCTGTGTTTTTGTTTAAAAATGTTTTCCAAATTGTAGCTGTGTTTAATTCATATCCAGAAAAACATATATTCCAATAGATTATACTCAGCATAAACATTTTAAATAGATTCTATATTTTTGGTCCATCCATGACATATTACTAAAGTAGCCTATTTACTGTTGTTGATGTGGGTCACTTGCTGTTAGCCAATTCACTTTCTCGTACCAGGAGAGCTGAAAGGAACGAGTATTATTCCCTACCTTTTTCACCAAGTCAAATTGAGGCGTTGGTCTACCCTGCTCTTTAATTTTAATTTTTTCCTCGAAAGGAAGACTGGCAAATGGCTTCGCCAAAATTAAATCAGCAATGCTTGGCATCCGTGCGCAGCTTTCTTGCTAGCTGACTAGCCCCCTCAAGTTCAAGTTCAGTCACTCAAATAAACGAAATTTCTGGAACTAAGATAGCAAACTTGACAACACTATATTTACACTTTATTTACAATGAAAATATATACAAACTAAAAAAGCTGGTAGAAACCGTATGAAATGAATGAAATCGAAATGTAAGCCGATCTCTTACAATACACCACAGCACTTACAAATCCGCATGGGACTGAACTGATGTTGCCAGATACTGCTGACGTTATCCAGCCCAAAATATGTTCAAAACCAGCCAAAATGCACTTAAAACCGCCCAATTGGGTGGGAAATCGCCCAATCTGGCAACACTGTCCGCTGCCTGTCTATAGTTGAAACGAGCTGTCAGTCAAAGAAAATATCCGGCCGCTTTCACCAATCCCCAGTCTCCTCGCGGAAACTGCCATGTCCCTCCCATGTGAGGCTCGGAGTCCGTGGGCGGGCGTTTTCACAGTATTTGTCCAATAACCGTCTTGCATTTTGAGATTGAAAAGCGCATAGCTCCCAAATGCCGTTGAAGTCCATTGAGGCTGGGAGTCCGTGAGACTCCGTGGGCGGGCATTTTCGCAGTATTTGTCCAATAATCGTCTTGCATTTTGAGATTGACAAGCACATAGCTCCCAATCCACTGAGGCTGGGCTGCATCGCGCTGTCACGAGGGGGAAAAACTCACGCACACATTAGGTGAACTGGGGAAAGTTATAACGGAATGATTTCGCACTGTAGTTGGGTTGAGCACATATATTTCTATGATTCTGGATCTGAAATAGCAATGTTATAAGGTCGGCTATAACATAAGCCTAGCGCAATTCATCCTACACGATGTTCGTCATTTTTAGAGGAGGCTGTCCATCCCTCGTTGTCTTAGAGCAATCGCCCGTGGTTAAGGCATAGTTGCCAGCGGGGGATATTGTGCTCTCAGAGCACTCTTGTCCAAAGATTTTCCATGATCTTCTGTCGAAATGAAGACTTTTGTCTGCCTCTAAATAAACTTTTGAGAACATCACCATGCACATGAGATGGGAAAAACAGTGCAAAATAATTATAGCGTCATGTCATGCATCACAGTGCAGCTAAATCTTGATGGATGAAAGCAGAAAAGCAGCCAGTCATTATTTCTGCCCGAATGTCCTGTATCACTCTGAGACACTTTGACTTGATCTCTTCAAAGTTCAAATGTCCTTTCCGAGGTCAGAAATCGCCTGCGCTAAATTGCGTGGAAGAAAGGATGAGAAGGAAGTTGTGGTTCTTTCTGACCTAGGAAATTTTGTGGTTGTGGCTTTTCTGTTACTGTGCCTCAGTGTTGTCTCAATCTCCTTTTTAGGTGAACGTTCTCGCTCTGGCTATTTGCACGCGTGAAGCTTATCAGTCTATGAAGGAGAGAAACATCGACGATGGACACATCATCAACATCAACAGGTCTGATCCTGAAACCTGACATCAGATCCATGATTTACTGACTGTGAAAAAGTTGTATTAATAAAAGCATCAGTTCTGAGCCATTTAGATTTAATGTAGTAGAACGTCTGTGAAACAAGTTCCTATTGTTATCCATCCATCATCTGTACCGCTTGTCCATCAGGGTCATGGAGGAAGCTGAAGCCAATTCTAGCTGACTTGAGATGAGAGGCGGGGTACACAAATTTATAGATTTGCAGAGTCGCCAATCTGTTGCAGGGCTAACACAGAGACGAACAACTATCCACACTCACGTTCACACCTAGGAGTAATTTAGAGTAGCCAGTTGACTTAATCCACATGTCTTTGGACTCTGGGAGGAAACCAGAGCACCCAGAAGAAACCCACGCAACCATGAAGAGAACATGCAAACTCCATACAGAAAGGCCCCCGTTGCCTACGAGGTTCGAACCCAGAATCTTCTTGCTGTGAGGTGACAATGCGAACCACTGTGCCGCCCTGCTTATGTTATAGCAGCTATAAACAGTTGTTTTCTTACTAGCCTTTCGTTTTTCTCTAGCTCTTAAAGTTAAGAAGAAAAAAAATACAGCTTGTTATATTACTGTAAAACCATAAAGCCCTCCGTCCTGAAAGTCTTTTTCCTGAAAACTTACACTGATGTTGGAGACTCCTTCCAGCAGGCTTGTAATACTCGAGTCCGACTCATGCCCTAATTTTCAGGACTCGTGACTCGACATGGACTTAAAGTGCATATCACGGGTAAATTCAGGAGCAAGATCAATGTAATTCTCCTATTTTATATTAAACTTTGGTCAAATATCTGTAACATTTTGCATTTTGTGCAATTTTTTTTACCTTGCGCAATACCGGAAAAATTCAGTTGAAATCAAGCCATTTGAGGCGAATTGGTCCGCCTCTGAAAAAACTTGGCATTTGGATTTCCCGGGAAACATTGATTTTCGTGACGTCGCGTGCGGGACGCCTCCTTCTGAATCCTACGTCAGCGCTGGTTTGTTTATGAGAAAACGACCTGGTGGTTTTCTGCAAATTTCTTCAACATTATCACGTAATTAGGGCGGCACGGTGGTGTAGTGGTTAGCGCTGTCGCCTCACAGCAAGAAGGTCCTGGGTTCGAGTCCCGTGGCCGGCGAGGGCCTTTCTGTGTGGAGTTTGCATGTTCTCCCCGTGTCCGCGTGGGTTTCCTCCGGGTGCTCCGGTTTCCCCCACAGTCCAAAGACATGCAGGTTAGGTTAACTGGTGACTCTAAATTGACCGTAGGTGTGAATGTGAGTGTGAATGGTTGTCTGTGTCTATGTGTCAGCCCTGTGATGACCTGGCGACTTGTCCAGGGTGTACCCCGCCTTTCGCCCGTAGTCAGCTGGGATAGGCTCCAGCTTGCCTGCGACCCTGTAGAAGGATAAAGCGGCTAGAGATAATGAGATGAGATGAGATTATCACGTAATTATTAAAATGGTTAACAGATGTATCATAGGAGGGTGTAGCAACATTACATTTTTCATCCAAAGGTGAAGTAACATTGCGGTCACGTGACAATTCCATATTTCAATGCAAAATCGCTAGCTGCTAAACTTGGTCTACACAGGCTGTGCACTGAAACCGTGCAAGCTTGCGCAGCCTGCTGGCGCTTCCGCAGGTAACGTCACGAATCTGGCTCCAGACTCCCTTGGGATTTTTCCAGACGCGTTTTGTTATTTTATTTTTTTCTGCTGTAGACAGATGGCCTTGTGCAAAATTACCCTTCTGGATGAGTGTGTAAAGGGACATACGTTCATATTAAAAAAAAAACGAATTTGGTCCAGGATATGCACTTTAAGCACTGATGATTCGGACTCGTGCATTAACTGCATTCGGACTTGGAAATTGAAGACGAGGACTTGGATATTTTCTTTATTTTTGTAACATGCCATAATAATTTGGCATAAGATACTCATATCTACATTAATTTTGGACTAATTTCGTGCAAGAGTGTCACACCTGTGCGCATACATGTCAACCCCTCACGGCTCTCACCTGTACTCCCTGGTAAAGAAATCCATAATTTCCATACCAAATCCATAGTAATATTTCATGCATAATAAAAATGTATCAGATCTTACCTAATATATGCACTGGTTTATTTCTGTACATCCATATGTACTGTTAACACTCAATTAAACAACAGTCAGTGTTTTCTTAACCCTATATCAGTTCAACAAAATTTAGTGTCTCTTCTCACATAATCCAATAATTTGGGGTTCACTTGGCACACTGTTCAGCAATGTTCCTGTTTGCTTTTGCATGAAGAAATTAATTGACGGCTGTCTCTTTTTCTGGTTTGCATTCTTCACATGCATTTGAGATTTCATGTGTTCCCTCACGTCGTACCGTAAATTCCAAATGCAAACACTTTCACGTCTCTACAACAAATTGTGCAGTTGACATACTCAACATCCATTTTGGAAGCGATAATTATTCCATTGAATGTTTCTGTCCATTCGGGAAGAAAGCAACCTCCAGTTTTAGATGTTTTGAGTTTTTTCTTCAATGGTGCTGACATCTTGACCTCTTGACCTGTCTGTTACGCTACATGTGCTGTTATTTCCCGCTCGGTGTGCAGGAAAATCACAATTGCGCATGCTCAGACATTCGGAATGGCTTGTTGCTACTAGCGGAAGTACCGGTTGAGTAATTCTAAATGTAGAAAATGGCGGCTCCCATGCATTTTCGTATTTCATGACGATTTTTTTGATGGTAATAAATCAAAATAATTTTAAGGTGAAAATGTAGAAAAATCCGTAGTTGAATACCACTACGCCCGTACCATTTTTAAAATGCCAAAATCCGTAGGGAATACGGGAAATCCGTAGGGGTTGACATGTATGGGTGCGCCTTGGCGTGTGCATCAGATAGACTCTCGGGCGCGCTCCAGACAGTGCGCATGCCAAGCAGACTCTCGCGCGTGTGCTGTAAATGACTCGTATCTCCACAGGATTAAGACACAATCAGCACGCCTATATAAAAACTGTGAAAACACACTTACTTTGCGAAGTATTGAGTTGCATTGCTGACACATTACTGAGCCTTATTTCCTTGTTTGTTTTTCCTGATCCCTGATTTCCTATTTCTCGTCTTTGATTGTGCCGAGTCTACGATAGCCTGTTTGTGCCTCGCTCGACCTATTGCCTGTTTCAGCGTTTTACGATTTTGCCTGCCGTTCTGGATTGTTTACCTGTCTTCACTTGTATTAATAAACACACCTTCTGCACTTACATCCGTCTCCCAACCATCTCTGACAGAATACTTCACACTCTCTGATAAAGAGAAGCACGTTCACCTGTTCATACGTCATGTTCAGGAACAAACTAATGTTAATGGCGCTGAAACAGCCACCGTCAAGTGGTGCGATTGGAGTCTTGTTCTCGGACTCGACTCAGATCAACAGTGGACTCGACTCGGATCAATACTGGACTCGATGTGGACTCAACTCGAATTTTTTTTAAATGACTCGGACTTGAACACTGGGGACTTGAGACTGGACTTGGACTCGAGGTTTAGTAACTTGACTACAACACTGCCTTCCAGAAATGCCAAAATAAATGTCCATGTCAATAATTTAACATAATTTATAATACCATTTTTCTTTACTGTACAAGTAAGTAAGTTGCCACTGTAGACAAAATCTCATCTCATCTCATCTCATCATCTGTAGCCGCTTTATCCTGTTCTACAGGGTCGCAGGCAAGCTGGAGCCTATCCCAGCTGACTACGGGCGAAAGGCGGGGTACACCCTGGACAAGTCGCCAGGTCATCACAGGGCTGACACATAGACACAGACAACCATTCACATTCACACCTACGGTCAATTTAGAATCACCAGTTAACCTAACCTGCATGTCTTTGGACTGTGGGGGAAACCGGAGCACCCGGAGGAAACCCACGCGGACACGGGGAGAACATGCAAACTCCGCACAGAAAGGCCCTCGCCGGCCACGGGGCTCGAACCCGGACTTTCTTGCTGTGAGGCGACAGCGCTAACCACTACACCACCGTGCCGCCCTATAGACAAAATAACACATTAATTATCTCCACCCACTTTGTTGGAGAAGGTTATATTTTCGCCTGTTTGTTTGTTTGTTTGCTTGTTCACTTGTTCCCAGTGTAACTCAAAAGTAGTGAACAGATTTTCATGAAATTTGTAGGAAAGGTTGGCCATGGGCCAAGGAACAATTGATTAGATTTTGATGTAAATCTGGATATGTATGCGGATCCAGGATTTTTTTTTTGTAACTCAAAAAGTAGGAAACGGATTTTGATGAAATTTGGTGAACAGTATTAATATTATCCGAGGTTCAAGTGATTTGATATTGATGTTGATAATATGTGGCTTGGCAGAGGTATGCACTCTACCGAGTACCCTCTTAGTTTAAACTTTGCAGTCATACTACTGTTACGCTACGTTCACACTGCAAGGCTTAATGCTCAATTCCAATTTTTTTGTGAAATCCGATTTTTTTGTGAGGTCGTTCACATTAACAAATATATGCGACTTGTATGTGATCCTCAGTATGAACGAAAAGCGACCTAAAAGTGTTCCGCATGCGCATTGCAGGATACGACGACGTCACACGCAGTGAGCATGGCCAGTGTTTACGGAAGTAAAACCGCCCGGTTGCGGTATGACCCATCCAATCTAGCTTGAATAGCTGCATCCCCCCAAATGGAAATCAGCTCCCTAACCTCGGCGTCCTTCCATTGAGAAGATTCAGAACCTTCACAGCCCGAAGCGTCCCTCGCATTGATGTCATGCGCAGGGGCGCAGATACGTTTTTTGAACTGGGAGGGACAAAAAATTGGGGGGGGACAAAGCTGCCAGCAAACCAACCCCAACCCCGATATGCCTGTCAAACTTGTTGTTAGTAACCATAGCAACCAAGCTCGAGCTCGCAACCTGTGCAGTCTGCGCAGCTCAACCAACCGAATATCAGTCTTTGTTTTATGTGAGTTGTTGCAACTATGTATACACTGCTGTGCACCTCAATAAACCGAATGGTAATTAGTCTTTTAATTTTTCCGTGAGGTTTGCCTTATACAAAGACAGCATAGACGTTTTTTCCTCCCTATAAGTGGGGGGGACCGAACGAGGTGAATTTAATTCTGGGTGGGACGAATCCCGCCCGTCCCCCCCCCCTCTATCTGCGCCCGTGATTATGCGCCATGTTGTTGTAACTTTTTTTGAGAGACCCGCCGCCTACTTCAGCGCAGAATAGTGACGTTTGTGGCTTGTTGATGACGTGTAAGTCGGATGAATGCGACCTGGCGGTTCAGACTGAAGTCGCATATGAAAAGAGCGGATAGGAATCGGAATTAGGACCACATATCCAAACGGCCTGGGTCGGATTTGAAAAAATCGGATCTGTGTCGTTCATATTGTCAATAAAAGATCGGATACAGGTCACATATGGGCGAAAAGATCGGATTCGAGTCACTTCAGCCTGCAGTGTGAACGTAGCCTTAGACTGCTGTTTTCGAAAACTAAGCACCACTTTCTGACCAATCAAAATCCAGAATTCCACAGTGCTTTGCTTTAAACCCAATCCTGATAGCAGGTGTACATGTACAAGTGCTAAATACAGTACAGTGCCTTGCAAAAGTATTCATCCCCCTTGGTGTTTGTCCTGTTTTGTCGCATTACAAGCTGGAATTAAAGGGATAGTTCGGGATTTTGACATGAATCTGTATGGCATCCCCATCAATCGTGTCATGCAAACACACTGACTTACCCCCGACAGCATCCTGTGAGTCCAGTTCTTGTCCAGTTTTGGTCCAGACGAAAGTAGTCCGGCAAGTTTGTTGGGGTCACGAAAGTAAAACGTTTTTCGTCTCAAAACAGTATGTGTTCAAAAGAGTGATATATGGGGGTGTCGTGGCTCAGGTGGTTAAGGCGCCATACCATGAATGCGGGCGACCTGGGTTCGATTCCGGCCCGAGGTCATTTCCCGATCCCTTCCCGTCTCTCTCTCTCCCGCTCATTTCCTGTCTCTACACTGTCCTATCCAATAAAGGTGCAAAAAGCCCAAAAAAATATCTTTAAAAAAAAAAGAGTGATATATTTGCATCACAAAACCGTTGCCAAATAAAAAGTCAGACCTTGAAATCGCTTGGCACTATTTTCTCTCCCTTCTTATCACTGCGCGCTGCCGCCAGGTGACAGCCACGGCTGTTTCATTCATTGTTTTAGTGATGGGAATTTCGGCTCTTTTGGCTCTTCTTACTATAAGGAGCCGGCTCTTTCGGCTCCCAAACGGCTCCTGAGATTTTATTTTTTATTTAATTGCTGCAATTAACTAGTTAATTAATTACATTATTATTTATATTTTATCAATAGGATGTTTTCCATTTTATTTTTTAGTTTTTGTAGCCATTGTAAAGCTTTGTAAAGTATAGCAGTGTAACAATGTTCTAGCTATAGAAATAAAACTTACTTACCAATTAATAAATTATTTTCTCACAAACATAATGCAAAACTGTGTTATATTACCAATATAAAATACACAGAAGACATCAACTGTTATCCTTTATGGCTTTATTTCACACTCGACCTTGAACAAAATGCCACAAAATAAATTATGAAGTATAAATCAGGCCTAAGAAACTATGAAGCAAAGTTGGAAATTATTTTAACAAACACAGAACAATGTGCAACAAAATATGTGGCACCTTGAGCGCATGGAAAAAGAGAAAAAAGTGCCGCACTGTGCTCCACCAGTAATGAGAAGCCGCTGGAACAGCAAATCTGCTCCTGTTATAATGACTGCTGTCTCGTTGTATACCGCAGATTAATCTGGCCATGCCAAGGCGGTTGCCGACCGAACCTGTCAATTTATGAGCGACAATTTATATCATGAGCTTTAGGAATTCACGGCAACAAAACAATGATCATGTTTGTCAAATAGACAATCATCCTTCAGCTGAGCTGAACTCTCTCTCTCTCTCTCTCTCTCTCTCTCTCTCTCTCTCTCTCTGAGGCACCTAAGGACAAAAAACTAATTCGGCTCCCCAACTCGGCTCCCACCGAAGAGCCGGCTCCCGTCGTTCACTTCAAAGAGCCGGCTCTTTGAACCGGATCGTTCGCGACCGACACATCACTACATTGTTTACTGCTAGCAAAGTTAGCGACAACATGTCTGACTACGACGGTGAAATGTGTGCGGAGATTCAGCCACATCTTTGTTGCTACAGCCTGGATAGTCGCAAGTGCGCACCATTTTCACAAATATATTATTGTATAGGTTATAGAAGGTGATAAATTTGTCGCTGTTCTTGCTCTCAAATTAGCTTGTTAGCGCTGCTGATCTGAACTCCTAATCACTGCCAAACAATGGGAAAGGTGTTGATTCCTGCGCAGATGTCAACATGACAGCGCGCAGTGATACCGAGGGAGAGAAAATAGTGCCAAGCGATTTCGAGGTCTGACTTTTTATTTGGCAACGGTTTTGTGATGCAAATATATCACTCTTTTGAACACATACTGTTTTGAGACGAAAAACGTTTTACTTTCGTGACCCCAACAAACTTGCCGGACTACTTTCGTCTGGACCAAAACTGGACAAGAACTGGACTCACAGGATGCTGTCAGGGGTAAGTCAGTGTGTTTGCACGACACTGTTGATGGGGATGCCATACAGATTCATGTCAAAAATCCCGAACTATCCCTTTAAAATGGATTTTTGGAGGGTGAGCGCCATTTGATTTACACAACATGCCGACCACTTTAAAGGTGCACATCGTTTTTTATTTTGACACACACAATAATTAAGATGAAAAAACAGAAATCTGGGGTGTACATAAGTATTCACCCCCTTTCGTCTGAAACCTCTAAATAAGAGCTGGTCCAACTGATTCACTTCATAAGTCACATAATTAGTTGATTAAGACCCACCTGTGTGCAATCAAAGTGTCACATGATTTGTCACATGATGTCTGTATAAATCAACCTGTTCTGGAAGGACCCTGACTCTGCTACACGACTAAGCAAGCAACATGAGAACCAAGGAGCCTCCAAACAGGTCAGAGACAAAGTTGTGGGGAAGTATAGATCAGGGTTGGGTTATAAAAAATATCCCAAACTTTGAATATCCTACGGAGTATCATTAAATCCATTATAGCAAAATGGAAAGAATATAGCACTACTACAAACCTGACAAGAAAAGGCCGCCCACCAAAACTCACAGACCGGGCAAGGAGGGCATTAATCAGAGATGCAACAAAGACACCAAAGATAACACTGAAGGAGCTGCAAAGATCCACAGCAGAGACGGGAGTATCTGTCCATAGGACCACTTTAAGCCGTACACTCCAGAGTGGGGCTTTATGGAAGAGTGGCCAGAAAAAAGTAATTGCTTGAAAAATCACATTTGGAGTTTGTCCAACAGCATGTCCAACATTCTCTGGTCAAATGAGACAAAAATTGAACTTTTTGTCCATCATGGGAAATGCAATGTGTGGCGCAAACCCAACACCCTGAGAACACCATCCCTACAGTGAAGCATGGTGGTGGCAGCATCATGCTGTGGGGATGTTTTTCATCTGCAGGGACAGGAAAGCTGGTCAGGACTGAAGGAAAGATGGATGGAACTAAATACAGGACAGTTTTGGAGGAAAACCTGTTTGAGTCAGCGAGAGGTTTGAGACTGGGACAAAGGTTCACGTTCCAGCAGGACAATGACCCTAAACATACTGCTAAAGCTACACTGGAGTGGTTTAAAGGGAAACATTTAAATGTCTTGGAATGGCCTAGTCAAAGCCCAGACCTCAATCCAATTGAGAATCTGTGGCATAACTTGATTGTTGTACACCAACACAACCCATCTAACTTGAAGGAGTTGGAGCAGTTTTGCCTTGAGGAATGGGCAAAAATCCCAGTGGCTAGATGTGCTAAGCTAATAGAGACTTGCAGCTGTAATTGTAGCAAAAGGTGGCGCTATAAAGTATTGACTTTTTTTTGGGGGGGGGGGGGGGGGAGAATACTTACACACACTCCAGATTTCTGGGTGGGTTTTTTTTTTCATCTTAATTATTGTTTGTGTTACAATTAAAAAAAAGCAATGTGCACCTTTAAAGTGGTAGGCATGTTGTGTAAATCAAATGGTGCTAACCCTCCAAAAATCCATTTTAATTCTAGCTTGTAATGCGACAGAACAGGACAAACACCAAGGGGGATGGATACTTTTGCAAGGCACTGTAAATGATGGCAGAAATATGACATGGATTAAAATCACCTTTTGTTATTTACAAAGAGAAGTCACAATGATATAAATGGCAAACTGTTCCTATAAAAAGGACACTTTTAATCCAGATAGAATATAAGGTTGAAGGTGAGTGTGTTGTTGTACTGTGTGCAGTATGGCAGGACACAGGATGGTACTGAGTGCCGAAACGCATTTCTACTCCGCCACCAAATACTCTGTGACAGCGCTTACTGAGGGGCTCCGACAGGAGCTGAGGGAGGCCAAGACACACATCCGTGCCACGGTGACACCCCACACACACTCACACACATTTACACTCACCGGCCACTTTAATAGGAACTTGTTCTTGATGCTAAGATCCCTGTTCTTGGCTGCAGGAGTGAGTGGAACCCAATGTGCTCTTCTGCTGTTGCATGCTGAGATGCTTTTCTGCTCACCACAGTTATTAAGAGTTGCTATGAGTTACTATATCCTTCCTGGCAGCTCGAACCAATCTGGCCATTTTCCTCTTATCAACAAGGCGTTTCCACTGTCACTCACTCGGTTTTTTGTTTTTCGCACTATTCTGTGTAAACTCTAGAGGTCGTTGTGTGTGAAAATCCCAGGAGATCAGCAGTTTCTGAAATACTCAAACCAGTCCATCTGGCTCCCATGCCACAGTGAAAGAAAGTCACACTCTGAGATCACAATTTTTTCCCATTCTGATGTTTGAAGAAGTGAACATTAACTGAAGCTCTTGATTTGTATCTGCATGATTTGATGCACTGTGCTGCTGTAAGGGGATTGGCTGATTAGATACAGTGGTGCTTGAAAGTTTGTGAACCCTTTAGAATTTTCTATATTTCTGCATAAATATGACCTAAAACACCATCAGATTTTCACACAAGTCCTAAAAGTAGATAAAGAGAACCCAGTTAAACAAATGAGACAAAAATATTATACTTGGTCATTTATTTATTGAGGAAAATGATCCAATATTACATATCTGTGAGTGGCAAAAGTATGTGAACCTTTGCTTTCAGTATCTGGTGTGACCCCCTTGTGCAGCAATAACTGCAACTAAACATTTCCGGTAACTGTTGGTCAGTCCTGCACACCGGCTTGGAGGAATTTTAGCCCGTTCCTCCGTACAGAACAGCTTCAACTCTGGGATGTTGGTGGGTTTCCTCACATGAACTGCTCGCTTCAGGTCCTTCCACAACATTTCGATTGGATTAAGGTCAGGACTTTGACTTGGCCATTCCAAAACATTAACTTTATTCTTCTTTAACCATTCTTTGGTAGAACAACTTGTGTGCTTAGGGTCGTTGTCTTGCTGCATGATCCACCTCCTCTTGAGATTCAGTTCATGGACAGATGTCCTGACATTTTCCTTTAGAATTCGCTGGTATAATTCAGAATCCATTGTTCCATCAATGATAGCAAGCCATCCTGGCCCAGATGCAGCAAAACGGGCCCAAACCATGATACTACCACCACCATGTTTCACAGATGGGCTAAGGTTCTTATGCTGGAATGTAGTGTTTTCCTTTCTCCAAACATAACGCTTCTCATTTAAACCAAAAAGTTCTATTTTGGTCTCATCCGTCCACAAAACATTTTTCCAATAGCCTTCTGGCTTGTCCACGTGATCTTTAGCAAACTGCAGATGAGCATCAATGTTCTTTTTGGAGAGCAGTGGCTTTCTTCATGGAACCCTGCCATGCACACCATTGTTGTTCAGTGTTCTCCTGATGGTGGACCCATGAACATTAACATTAGCAATGTGAGAGAGGCCTTCAGTTGCTTAGAAGTTACCCTGGTGTCCTTTGTGACCTCGCCAATTATTACACGCCTTGCTCTTGGAGTGATCTTTGTTGGTCGACCACTCCTGGGGAGGGTAACAATGGTCTTGAATTTCCTCCATTTGTACACAATCTGTCTGACTGTGGATTGGTGGAGTCCAAACTCTTTAGAGATGGTTTTGTAACCCTTTCCAGCCTGATGAGCATCAACAATGCTCTTTCTGAGGTCCTCAGAAATCTCCTTTGTTCGTGCCATGATATACTTCCACAAACATGTGCTGTGAAGATCAGACTTTGATAGATCCCTGTTCTTTAAATAAAACGGTGCCCACTCACACCTGATTGTCATCCCATTGATTGAAAACACCTGACTCTAATTTCACCTTCAAATGAACTGCTAATCCTAGAGGTTCACATACTTTTGCCACTCACAGATATGTAATATTGGATCATTTTCCTCAATAAATAAATGACCAAGTATAATATTTTTGTCTCATTTGTTTAACTGGGTTCTCTTTATCTACTTTTAGGACTTGTGTGAAAATCTGATGATGTTTTAGGTCACATTATGCAGAAATTTAGAAAATTCTAAAGGGTTCACAAACTTTCAAGCACCACTGTACGTGCATAAAACAGCAGGTGGATGGGTGTACCTAATAAGGTGGTCGGTGAGTGTACATATAGACCTAGCTTTAGACCACGTTTAACACCTATAAGCTGCTTTAACAACATGCAGCAACAAATTCATGTTGAACTCCCACAACCTTTTTCCCTCGCACCACTCCTTCAACACGGTTTGGTGCAGAACGAAAGAATTCGAGTGCCAGTAAAACAATAAAAGAGATACAGATTTTTATTGCTGCTAATCGCAATAGTGATAGTCGATGTTAATAATTTATTAAGCGACAAGACTTTATTCTAAATAAAAAGGAACCTGGTCAAGTGTCACACATAGTGTATAAATTATAATATTACAAATATTACATTTTGCCTTCAGAACCATTAGTACATCCAAAACCCAAGAAACTCATGCTGATATGATTGAGATATCTGAGTATATGACATGTCAGCTCATTTTATGCTGTCTCATTGGGAACAGTGTATATCTCCTGGCTTAGTGGAGACTGAATTTGCCTTCAGACACCACAGCAACGATCCAGAGAAAGCTGCTTCTGTGTACGAAAGTATAAAGGTGAGCCGCGTGTTTGAGTGTCTCAGAGTGTGTGAGGTCATGTGTTATATTTAACAGTTATTCCACAAAATCGAGTCGTACATGACCTGATAGCCGATGAGTCGCGTATCACCGAGTCGACTATAAGCCGTGTACGACGAGATTGAGTGGAATAACTGGTTTTCTATCCACATTCACTGGATTTTGACAAACTGAGCATTTTTATTTTAATATTTTGAAAATCCGTTCAATAAAAAAAATACTTCATACAAAACGTCCAACAAAATAATTTCCACTCAGAATGTAAACAAACCAGCGAAATGACAGGAGCAATTTGTAAAAAATGCTATCATGAATATATGTTATTTACCAGCTGGGAGATCCATATCGTGAAATACCGTGACCGAGGTCTTGAAAGTACTGAGTGAGGCCCTCTGGGCCGAAGTCAGTATTCAAGGCCGAGGTCACAGTATTTCACCATACGGACCGACCTTAAGCTGGTAAATAATATACTTATTTTTTTCTTTACCAAATTCTAACAGAAAACGAGAGCGCCCGAAAGGGAAAACCGAACCAAGCCGCCATTTTGAATCCTCATTCACGGCTGTAATGCAAATTGCTTCATCCTCGGTATTGAGGTATTTCACCTGACGTCACAGGGTCACGTGACGCCCCGGTGTCCGCCATTTTGGACGGCAAGCTAGCTAATGTCAACAACAGTAGCTGGTATGTTACTGTAGCAATGTTTACGTTCAGTCATTTGGATGACTGTTAAAACCTTTCAGTCTCAAGTTTTTCCTTTACTGGATTTACTAGTTTACTGAGCCAGCCCGCCCCGGAGCGCTAGCTAGCTAGCGCCAGCCAGCCAGCCCGCCCCGGAGCGCTAGCTAGCTAGCGCCAGCCAGCCAGCCAGCCCCGGAGCGCTAGCTAGCTAGCTAGCGCCAGCCAGCCAGCCCCGGAGCACTAGCTAGCTAGCGCCAGCCAGCCAGCCCGCCCCGGAGCGCTAGCTAGCTAGCTAGCTAGCTAGCGCCAGCCAGCCAGCCCCGGAGCACTAGCTAGCTAGCGCCAGCCAGCCAGCCAGCCAGCCCCGGAGCGCTAGCTAGCTAGCGCCAGCCAGCCAGCCAGCCCCGGAGTGCTAGCTAGCTAGCGCCAGCCAGCCAGCCAGCCCCGGAGCGCTAGCTAGCTAGCGCCAGCCAGCCCCGGAGCGCTAGCTAGCTAGCGCCAGCCAGCCAGCCAGCCCCGGAGCGCTAGCTAGCTAGCGCCAGCCAGCCAGCCCCGGAGCGCGCTCAGTAAACTAGTAAATACAGTAAAGGAAAAATTTATAACGGGCCATGTCTCAACAGACTAAGAAGTTATTTAAATGACATTTAATAACATTTTGTTTATCCTGAGGACCGAAAGTAAATGAAAATGTGAACAAATCTTAGCTGTCAGTGAACAATCCTGGTGGAAGCAAGTAAACGTCATTCTCTAAGCCTGCTAACCTCAATTTTTGCAAATACCTCTCCCTCTGCTCGCCCTGTAAATGCCCTACGTCGCTGGATAGTGAAGGTGTTTTCTGCATCTCGCTCCTTTTTCTTTTATGTTTTTCGTTTGTCGCCTTCCTCGCATTCAAACTGATTCGAGCCGTGACGTCCAAAATGGCAGCATCACATGACTTGGTCACGTGAGTGAAATACCTCAATACAAGTGCACTTCCATGGCAGGAAAAATAAATAAGTAAATAAAAATACATTTTGCCACCTATGTAGTCCCCTATTTATACAAATAGGAGTCATTCAGGATTCAGCCATGTTTTTGCTCGGCATTAGCAAGTTAGAGGTTTTTAGCTTTCTCCTGAAATGTTTTCTTTTATTTCTTCTTCTTCAGGGTAGTAAAACTCGCTTTCGCTGTGAACACTGTCGTTATCGCTATCCATGCTGTAAAATTAATGCTATTTTCCTGAGAAATGCTGGCAAAAATTTATAAGATTTTTGATAATCTTATAAATAAATCTTATTAAAAAAAAGATAAATGTTGACAAAAATGCTATGTTTGTTGTTGTTGTGAATGAGCGAGTCGCCAGGGGTCCGTAACTGGGGTCCGTACCATAGGATACGGACCCGCTCGCCAGCCAATCAGAGCGCAGGATTTGATGAAAACCGGACCGCGAAAAAAAAATTATTGAAAAATAATAAGATCCGTTCTCACCACTTTTATTCCATATTTTGTTGCTTTTTTGTATTTTTGGGGTTTTGTTTTCGAGTAAAGTTTTTATTTCATCCTCGGTTGGTTCAGCAACACACTCTGCCATTTCTTCTTTTTTCGGATTTTTTTTTTTTGGCGGTTGGCAAACCAGCTTAAAGGCGCATCACCACCACCAACTGGCCTGGAGTGTGGAACAGGAGATATCGAGGGGGAAAAACTATACTCTTTTAGCTATTTCTGTTTCTTTTAAATACTTGATAACAAAGTGATATGATGCACGCCACCATTTTGTTTTTCTCTACTCACGGTATATGAGCTGATATCCTCGTAGTAGACTAGCCAATCAGAGCACACGATTGCTCATATCCAGTGAATGTGGATATATTATATTATATTATATTATATTATATTATATTATATTATATTATATTATATTATATTATATTATTGTCTTTATCTTCCTTATGGTCTTGCGCTCTTAAGTGTTTGAAAGCAGAAGACATAGCCAGCGCTGTCACCTATGTCCTCAGCGCCCCTCCGCATGTTCAGGTGAGCATTTGCACTCTTTGCCTCCATCTCTAATATATATCTATCTCATTTGCTCAAATCGATTTGTCTCCTTGCGCTATACTTCCGTCTGTAGATCGGAGACGTGCAGATGCGCCCGGTGGAGCAGGTATCCTAGTGACGGAATGGAGTCATATCAATGGAGAGCGGAGAAGACAGAACCAGCAGCAAACAGTGTCACCCTGGCAACACCTGCTGAACAAACCATACAAATAGTTTTAAAACATGGTATTGAAAGGGAATTGTGGTTTGTGTATGGTTTGATGAAAATGTAGCGAATCTGAAAATCTGAAGCTGTGTGTGACAGGGAACCGGTCCATAAAAGAAGGAGACCACATAGACAAAGAGAGAAAGAGATATGCTTGGTACTGTTCCAATTGACCAATTTACACAAACACTGCTGCCTCAACGTGATATTAATTTTTTTTTTTTTGAGTAGACGGAAAATGGAAACAGGGACCGTGTAGGGCTGAAAAAATGGTCCCCAATTTTGACCGCAGACCACAGTGCCATCAGTTGCACTTTTTTTTTTTGCTTGTTTGTTTGTTTTGGGGTTTTTTTTGGTTTTTTTTAGGTCATATGACATATCATCTGTTTGGAAATGAGACGAAAACACTCACTCAGTGTGCAGCAAAATAAGTGTAGGAAACACTTGCAAATTATAATGTATTAATTAATTTCGTATAAAGGCTTCTAAACCATCAATATTGTTTTCGATTAGTGGCTACTTAGAAGTGATTTGTAAGTATAGTATGTATTAGCTAATGCGAATATATTCCCAAACTAAAAGCATGTAACTATATCCTGGAAGTTGTTTTTAATCATTTTTCTTAATTAAAACGTGACAAAATTGACCAAATTTGGCTTTTTCGCTTGTAGCTATAATTCACTGACATTAAATATGATTAAAAATTTCACAAGTAGGTCTTAGGTTTGCCCTTACAAATAAAAACAATTTGCTTTCCTCTGAAATACAACTTCCATCTGCATTTATCTATCGCTCATTTCCCAATTCTAACCAGCAAATGTGTTATAAGACTTTATACGACTCCATACAATGCATTATAATTGTTCTAAGTGTTAGCATTATTGATTATTGTATTTTTTTTTACAAGTATTCTAACTTTAGATTGGATGTAGCTGTGTTTCTCATAACATGTCACGTTTTGTAAATTCTTTGATTTACAACCAATCAGGAGTCTAAAGTAGTGTCTTGCAAAAGTATTCATCCCCCTTGGTGTTTTGTCGCATTACAAGCTGGAATTAAAATTGATTTTTGGAGGGTTAGCACCATTTGATTTACATAACATGCCTACCACTTTAAAGATGCAAATTGTTGTTTTATTGTGAAACAAACAATAATTAAGTTAAAAAAACAGAAATCTGGAATGTGCATAAGTATTCACCCCCTTTCGTATGAAACCCCTATACTAGTGCATCTCAAAAAATTAGAATACCATGAAAAAGTAACTTTTTTTTCATAATTTAATTCAAAAAGGTAAACTTTCATATATTCTATATTCATTACATGTAAAGTGAAATATTTAAAGCCTTTTTTGTTTTAATTTTGATGATTATGGCTTATAGCTCATGAAAATCAGAAATCCAGTATCTCAAATTATTAGAATATTCCTGAAGATCAATCAGAAAAAGGATTTACAATACAGAAATGTCCAACTTCTGAAAAGTATATTCATTTATACACTCAATACTTGGTTGGGGCTCCTTTACCATGAATTACTGTATCAATGCGGTGTGGCATGGAGGTGATCAGTCTGTGGCACTGCTGAGGTGTTATTGAAGCCCAGGTTGCTTTGATAGTGGCCTTCAGCGTATCTGTATTTTTGGGTCGGGTGTTTCTCAACTTCCTCTTGACAATACCCCATAGATTCTTTATGGGGTTCAGGTCAGGCAAGTTGGCTGGCCAAGCAAACACAGTAATATCATGGTCAGCAAACCATTTGGTAGTAGTTTTGGCACTGTGGATAGGTGCTAAGTCCTGCTGGAAAAGGAAATCAGCATCTCCAAAAAGCTCGTCAGCAGATGGAAGCATGAAATGCTCTAAAATCTCCTGGTAGATGGCTGTGTTGACTTTGGACTTGATAAAATACAGTGGACCAACACCAGCAGATGACATGGCACCCCAAATCATCACAGACTGTGGAAACTTCACACTGGGCTTCAAACACCTTGGATTCTGTGCCTCTCCACTCTTCCTCCAGACTCTAGAACCGTGATTTACAAATTAAATGCAAAATGTACTTTCATCTGAAAAGAGGACTTTGGACCACTGAACAACAGTCCATTTCTTTCTCTCCTTAGCCCAGATAAGACACTTCTGACATTGTCTCTGGCTCAGGAGTAGCTTGATATTAGGAATGCGAAAGTTGTATCCCCTTTCTTGAAGATATCTGTTCGTGATGGGTCTTGATACACTGACACCAGCCTCAGTCCACTCCTTGTGAAGCTCTCCCAAGTTCTTGAATCAACTTTTCTTGACAATCCTCTCAAGACCGTGGCCATCCCTGTTGCTTGTGCACCTTTTCCAGCCACCCTTTTCAGCAATGAGCTTTTGTGGCTTACCCTCCTTGTGGAGGGCATCAGTGATGATCTTCTGGACAACAGTCAAGTCAGCAGTCTTCCCCATGATTGTGGTTGTGTGTACTGAACTAGACCAAGAGATACACTGTGTTCATACTGTTTTACTCAAACTCAAAATGAAATATTCTAATATTTTGAAATGGTTTTTTTTAAATGTTTTTGTACTGTATGCCATACTGATTAAAATTAAAATAGAAAAATGCTTGAAACATTTTAGTTTATGTGTAGCGAGTCTATAATATATAACATTTTCACTTTCTTAAATAACTAATGGAAAATATTGAACTTTTCACAATATTCTAATTTTTTGAGATGCACTAGTATAAGGGCTGGTCCAACCAATTCACTTCATAAGTCACATAATTAGTTGATTAAGATCCTCCTGTGTGCAATCAAAGTGTCACAGGATCTATCACATGATGTCTGTATAACTCAACCTGTTCTGGAAGGACTTTGACTCTGCAACACGACTAAGCAAGCAACATGAGAACCAAGGAGCCTCCAAACAGGTCAGAGACAAAGTTGTGGAGAAGTATAGGTTGGGTCATAAAAAATATCCCAAACTTTGAATATCCCAGGGAGCACCATTAAATCCATTATAGCAAAATGGAAAGAATATGTCACCACTACAAACCTGACAAGAGAAGGCCACCCACCAAAACTCACAGACCGGGCAAGGAGGGCATTAATCAGAGATGCAACAAAGACACCAAAGATAACAGTGAAGGAGCTGCAGAGAGCCACAGCAGAGATGGGAGTATCTGTCCATAGGACCACTTTAAGCCGTACACTCCGGAGCGGGGCTTTATGGAAGAGTGGCCAGAAAAAAGTAATTGCTTGAGAAAACATGTTTGGAGTTTGCCCAACAGCATGTTGCAGACTCCCCAAACACATGGAAGAAGATTCTCTGGTCAAATGAGACAAAAATTGAACTTTTTGGCCATCATGGGAAATGCAGTGTGTGGCGCAAACCCAACACCCTGAGAACACCATCCCTACAGTGAAGCATGGTGGTGGCAGCATCATGCTGTGGGGATGTTTTTCATCTGCAGGGACAGGAAAGCTGGTCAGGACTGAAGGAAAGATGAATGGCACTAAATACAGGGCAATTCAGGAGGAAAACCTGTTTGAGTCGGCCAGAGGTTTGAGACTGGGAAGAAGGTTCACGTTCCAGCAGGACAATGACCCTAAACATACTGCTAAAGCTACACTGGAGTGGTTTAAAAGGAAACATTTGAATGTCTTGGAGTGGCCTAGTCAAAGCCCAGACCTCAATCCAATTGAGAATCTGTGGCACAACTTGAAGATTGCTGTACACCAACACAACCCATCTAACTTGAAGGAGTTGGAGCAGTTTTGCCTTGAGGAATGGGCAAAAATCCCAGTGGCTAGATGTGCTAAGCTTATAGAGACATACCCCAAGAGACTTGCAGCTGGAATTGCGGCAAAAAGTGGCTCTACAAAGTATTGACTTGGGGGGGTGAATACCTATGCATACTCTAGATTTCTGTTTTATTTCATGTTAATTATTGTCACAATAAAACAACAATTTTCACCTTTAAAGTGTTAGGCATGTTGTGTAAATCAAATGGTGCTAACCCTCCAAAAATCCATTTTAATTCCAGCTTGTAATGCGACAGAACAGGACAAACACACAGGGGGATGGATAGTTTTGCAAGACACTGTACCTCTGAAGTGTCTGAAGAGTCTGAGATTCATAAGCTGCATATGAACACATGGTTAATTGCTCATGCTTTTTAAAATCATCATCCACTGCATGATTTTGAGCCAACCCAAGGAGGCATTTGAGCACCTTTATATCATGTAGAATTGGTTTTTGCACTTCAGACTCGGAGTGAAAGCGTAAAACACTGACATCTTTCCTACAGACATGTGACCTAACTTTTATGTGTACACATTTTCAAGAAGATCCACCTTTGTTCATGTGTACAGATAAGATATTCTCGTGGACATACATCAAAAAGATTATTCGTGCTGTGAATGGTGTGCTGTGTTTTTTTTTTTTTTTGTGGGAACTGGGTTCAACAGTATGCACATTTTGTTGAAATCCCTACTCTCTGTAATAATGTATGGAGATGTTTGGGTTTGTTTTGTTTTTCAATAAACCTACAGTATGCAGGAATGTGTGATGCACCCAAATTCAAACAGAAATATTTCTTTAAAAACATTTTCTTCGATGATTATTCAACATCACTTAATTTTACATCATTTGAGACCTCCAAAAAACTGGGGAAATTCATTTCCTTGGCCGGAGGACCCAACAGATTAGAACTTTATCTTACTGCAGATGACTCTGTTTGAGATATATCAGCTGAACATCTTAGTCACATTGCAGAAATTCAAAGTAGAAGGAAGAAAACACGGCGTTTTCTGGAAAATAATCAACCGCAAGGTGGTATGATGCAGCCCAATGTAAAGTTGATTGTTTTCCTTCCATTCATCAACAGCAGTAATTCCGAAGTGTTTTTATTCATCTTGTACCACAGCAATAGGCCAATACCAATAGTTGGTATTGTAGAACAACATATCTGACTCTTTCTTCATTTTTGTTGCTTTTCATGTTGTGGAATGTCCACAAAAACAAGTTACAGTACTATGTGCAGTCTTTCCCTCATTTTCTTCTTCTTCTTGTTTGTCTTCATTTGGCTGCCACTGTTAAAGGTCGCCACAGTGGATCATCCAGACCCACATATTTGATTTGGCATAGGTTTTACACTGGATACCCTTCCTGATGCAACCCTCCCCAACCTATCCAGGCTCAGGACCGGCACTAAGTATGCACTGGCTTGTGCAACTCCAGTGGCTGGGTATTTTACCTAATCTACATGTCTTTGAACTGTGGGGGAAACCCACACAGACATGGGGAGAACATGCAAACTCCACACAGGAAAGACCCTATTGGCCATGAGGTTAGAACCCGGAACCTTCTTGCTATGAGTCGACAGTGCTAACCGCTGCACTTTCCCTCACTTTGTTACCAAGAAAAACACAAAGTCCACCATCCTGAAGACTTTCCAGTGGTGGAAAACATAAAGGAACAGCTTTTCCTATGAATGTAACAGAATAATAAAATGTTTATTATTCGGCTTAGATTATGTTCCTACAAGTCCCTGTGGAAGAGCAATAACATTAGAACTACTATCAAAACTGTTGGATAAATTATTACAAAGATCAGTTTCCGGGAAACGGCCTGGAACATTGCTCTGATTTTGCCACGTAAACGTACAAAAACTGGAACCCCAAGTGACATTTTCATTTTCATTCACTTTCAAAAGGTTCTAATGGTGTTCTAACTCCTTAGAGTCTTAGTTTACTCTTCAGTTAATCATCTTAAAGCGTATAATTCAGTAACTACTATGATTTATTGAGTGAAATAATAAGAAAAGAATGGAGTAACATAAGAAAAGAATGTTTCAACCCACCAATGACTTCTGGGAGTTTAACGCTTGGTTTTAAGTATACATTATATGATATATACAGATTAAAAATGACAATTAAAAATTAAAAATGACTTGTCTTTGACTTGTTCAATATCACGCTAGCTGAATGGAATATATCTGATATACCACTCAATGCCAGCAAATGTTATTTAATTATACTTAGAAACAAAGAAAGAGATGTAATACAGTGGTGCTTGAAAGTTTGTGAACCCTTTAGAATTTTCTGTATTTCTGCATAAATATGACCTAAAACATCATCAGATTTTCACACAAGTCCTAAAAGTAGATAAAGAGAACCCAGTTAAACAAATGAGACAAAAATATTATACTTGGTCATTTATTTATTGAGGAAAATTATCTAATATTACCTATCTGTGAGTGTCAAAAGTATGTGAACCTCTAGGATTAGCAGTTAATTTGAAGGTGAAATTAGAGTCAGGTGTTTTCAATCAATGGGATGACAATCAGGTGTGAGTGGGCACCCTGTTTTATTTAAAGAACAGGGATCTATCGAAGTCTGATCTTCACAACACACATTTGTGGAAGTGTATCATGGCACGAACAAAGGAGATTTCTGAGGACCTCAGAAAAAGCGTTGTTGATGCTCATCAGGCTGGAAAAGGTTACAAAACCGTCTCTAAAGAGTTTGGACTCCACCAATCCACAGTCAGACAGATTATGTACAAATGGAGGAAATTCAAGACCATTGTTACCCTCCCCAGGAGTGGTCGACCAACAAAGATCACTCCAAGAACAAGGCGTGTAATAATCGGCGAGGTCACAAAGGACCCCAGGGTAACTTCTAAGCAACTGAAGGCTTCTCTCATATTGGCTAATGTTAATGTTCATGAGTCCACCATCAGGAGAACACTGAACAACAATGGTGTGCATGGCAGGGTTGCAAGGAGAAAGCTATTGCTCTCCAAAAAGAACATTGCTGCTCATCTGCAGTTTGCTAAAGATCACGTGGATGAGCTAGAAGGCTATTGGAAAAATGTTTTGTGGACGGATGAGACCAAAATAGAACTTTTTGGTTTAAATAAGAAGCGTTATGTTTGGAGAAAGGAAAACACTACATTCCAGCATAAGAACCTTATCCCATCTGTGAAACATGATGGTGGAAGTATCATGGTTTGGGCCTGTTTTGCTGCATCTGGGCCAGAACGGCTTGCCATAATTGATGAAACAATGAATTCTGAATTATACCAGCAAATTCATCTGTCCATGAATTGAATCTCAAGAGAAGGTGGGTCATGCAGCAAGACAACGACCCTCAGCACACAAGTCGTTCTCACAAAGAATAGTTAAAGAAGAATAAAGTTAATGTTTTGGAATGGCCAAGTCAAAGTCCTGACCTTAATCCAATCGAAATGTTGTGGAAGGACCTGAAGCGAGCAGTTCATGTGAGGAAACCCACCAACATCCCAGAGTTGAAGCTGTTCTGTATGGAGGAATGGGCTAAAATTCCTCCAAGCTGGTGTGCAGGACTGATCAACAGTTACCGGAAATGTTTAGTTGCAGTTATTGCTGCACAAGGGGGTCACACCAGATACTGAAAGCAAAGGTTCACATATTTTGCCACTCACGGATATGTAATATTGGATAATTTTCCTCAATAAATAAATGACCAAGTATAATATTTTTGTCTCATTTGTTTAACTGGGTTCTCTTTATCTACTTTTCGGACTTGTGTGAAAATCTGATGATGTTTTAGGTCATATTTATGCAGAAATATAGAAAATTCTAAAGGGTTCGCAAACTTTCAAGCACCACTGTATACAAGATGTGATCATTTGTAATATACTTTGCAAGAAAGAAAGAAAGCTAGTCCACCAAACCCTTATCTCAGAAGTCATTAGAAATGTTACTAGCCTTTCTATGATTGAAAAGTTTAGATTTTTGGTTATCTGGATGATTAAAATCTACTTTGTAAGATACTTAACAAGTGTGCTGTTTTTGTTCTTAAGCTAGCCTTCAGTTGAAACTTTAGTCAATCAGAAAAATCTCTCAGAAGGGATTAAACATGCAAGAATTCAGGCTAAATATGTTAGCATACTTTTTACCACTTTATATGAAAGTAACTTTGCACTTGGTAGCAGGAACAATATAGATGAAATGATTTCCTTTGTAATTTGTGTGATCTATTTCCTGTTAAAATGTAAGTCTACAGTCAAACCTTGCTAGCTAGCCAGCTCGATAATGTTCTGGCTTGCTAACTCAAGTGAAAATTAGCTAGCTTGTAAACTACCGAGTACAATCAAATCATGAGGTCATATCAGCTGTCTGGTAACATGCATATATCGAGACCTTGGTATCATATGGGTTCTGTCTGACAATTCTGTAGTCTTACGATGTGGAGTCATAAGTTTTTGACCCTAAATAAGGGCAAAGCATACAAGCACACTTTTTGTATGGGAACAGTGGGTGTGATGTGGGTACATACCCTGGGTCAGATTCTCATCAGTGGGTAATTTAATATGGCCAAGCTATCTACTGGTATGTTTTAGGGGGTGGGAGGAAACCAGAGAACCTGACGGAGCCCCACACAGATATGTACAGAATCTCCACACAGACAGTAACACTTCACACTGCAAGGGGCAGCCATGGCCTAAAGGTTAGCAAAGCAGCCTTGGGTCCAAAGGGTCACTGGTTTGATTCCCTGGACTGGTAGGAAAATCCATGGCTGAACTGCCCTTGAACAAGGCCCCTAACCCCCAACTGCTCCCCAGGCTGTGTGTATTGCTCTGGATAAGAATGTCTATAATGTAAAGTATTTTATTGTTGATAACTTGGTTGGTCTTTGGAAACTTGCAGCAGATTGCACTGCCTTCTGGACAAATTCTGCCCGTCATGTCAAGCCTCTAAAGGGTCTTACAATCTAACAAACTTTATTGGAGCAAAAATTGTTTTGGGACGTTAATAGAGCATATTAACTACTGCCGGGAAACTACAATTAATTGTGAACTCTATTTACCATAAATCTCACCCGCTCACAGTTATAAGCCTGAATACTCTCAAAATGGCCACAAGATGGAAATCAAGTACAAGGGGAATCCGAGCTTACTGGCACTGAATGGAAAGTGGAGGAAATGTCAATTTCATTGCTCGTAAAAATGAACAGATATAGGTTACACTCTCAGAAAATAAAGTACATTATTGTGCCTTTAGGAGTACAATGATTTGTCACTGGAGCAGTACCTTCTAAAGTACTTCTTTGTACCCTTTATGTACCTTGTTGGCCTAAAAAAGGTGCACATATAGTTACCTTGAGGTCCAGTAATGAGCCCTAGGGGGTACAGTGGTGCTTGAAAGTTTGTGAACCCTTTAGAATTTTTTATATTTCTGCATAAATATGACCTAAAACATCATCAGATTTTCACACAAGTCCGAAAAGTAGATAAAGAGAACCCAGTTAAACAAATGAGACAAAAATATTATACTTGGTCATTTATTTACTGAGGAAAATGATCCAGTATTACATACCTGTGAGTGGCAAACATATGTGAACCTTTGCTTTCAGTAACTGGTGTGACCCCCTTGTGCAGCAATAACTGCAACTAAACGTTTCCGGTAACTGTTGATCAGTCCTGCACACCGGCTTGGAGGAATTTTAGCCCATTCCTCCATACAGAATAGCTTCAACTCTGGGATGTTGGTGGGTTTCCTCGCATGAACTGCTCGCTTCAGGTCCTTCCACAACATTTCAATTGGATTAAGGTCAGGACATTGACTTGGCCATTCCAAAACATTAACTTTATTCTTCTTTAACCATTCTTTGGTAGAACAACTTGTGTGCTTAGGGTCGTTGTCTTGCTGCATGACCCACCTTCTCTTGAGATTCAGTTCATGGACCGATGTCCTGACATTTTCCTTTAGAATTTGCTGGTATAATTCAGAATTCATTGCTCCATCAATGATGGCAAGCCGTCCTGGCCCAGATGCAGCAAAACAGGCCCAAACCATGATACTACCACCACCATGTTTCACAGATGGGACAAAGTTCTTATGCTGGAATGCAATGTTTTCCTTTCTCCAAACATAACGCTTCTCATTTAAACAAAAAAGTTCTATTTTGTTCTCATCCGTCCACAAAACATTTTATCAATAGCCTTCTGGCTTGTCCACGTGATCTTTAGCAAACTGCAGATGAGCAGCAATATTCTTTTTGGAGAGCAGTGGCTTTCTCCTTGCAACCCTGCCATGCACACCATTGTTGTTCAGTGTTCTCCTGATGGTGGACTCATGAACATTAACATTAGCCAATGTGAGAGAGGCCTTCAGTTGCTTAGAAGTTACCCTGGGGTCCTTTGTGACCTCGCCGATTATTACACGCCTTGCTCTTGGAGTGATCTTTGTTGGTCGACCACTCCTGGGGAGGGTAACAATGGTCTTGAATTTCCTCCATTTGTACACAATCTGTCTGACTGTGGATTGGTGGAGTCCAAACTCTTTAGAGACGGTTTTGTAACCTTTTCCAGCCTGATGAGCATCAACAACGTTTTTTTCTGAGGTCCTCAGAAATCTCCTTTGTTCGTGCCATGATACACTTCCACAAACATGTGTTGTGAAGATCAGACTTTGATAGATCCCTGTTCTTTAAATAAAACAGGGTGCCCACTCACACCTGATTGTCATCCCATTGATTGAAAACACCTGACTCTAATTTCACCTTCAAATGAACTGCTAATCCTAGAGGTTCACATACTTTTGCCACTCACAGATATGTAATATTGGATCATTTTCCTCAATAAATAAATGACTAAGTATAATATTTTTGTCTCATTTGTTTAACTGGGTTCTCTTTATCTACTTTTAGGACTTGTGTGAAAATCTGATGATGTTTTAGGTCATATTTATGCAGAAATACAGAAAATTCTAAAGGGTTCACAAACTTTCAAGCACCACTTTACATTAGTGTAGATCGTACCTTGAGGGACAGAAATGAACTCCTACTGTACCCCTATTTCTGACAGTGTATTGTCTGTATAGGGGAAAATACATTTCAGAGAAGTGTGCATTATACAGAGTGTGAGTTTTTTTACTCCAAGACACTTATTAACTCTCATGCCATAACTCCTTAATAGAAGCTGTTTCTTGGCAGTTGTTGACACCATGAGAGTCGATTATATAATGTTAGAATATTGCAAATATCATGGATTTCTTGTTAACTTGTTGTTGGTCAAAGCCATTTATGGTTCTCAGCCTTGGCTCTAGCAAAAATAAATAACAGAAAACTTACATTTTATCATCTGTTTTGCTGATGTTTTATATTTATCTTATTTTATGTGTTTTCAAAATGCATTTATCTGAGGAGGGTGTTTGATAGTGTGAATTTGTATATAATTGTGCATGAATTTGTGGAGTTTTTTGAGACAATTTTTTGCACGTTTTCTGATTGTCTACATCAATTCAGCGTAATAGGCCAATTTTGGAAAAAAATACTTTCTACATGAAAATAAATTCTTGAATTCAAAACACCTCTTTTTTTGTTTTTTTGTTTTACTCTTGAAAAGTCAGTATCCCTCTTTTGTATATTAATTTGATATTTTAAGTCCATCCATCCATTATCTGTAGCCACTTATCCTGTTCTACAGGGTCGCGGGCAAGCTGGAGCCTATCCCAGCTGACTATGGGTGAGAGGTGAGGTACACCCTGGACAAGTCGCCAGGTCATCGCAGGGCTGACACATAGACACAGACAACCATTCACACTCATGATCAATTTAGAGCCACCAATTAGCCTAACCTGCATGTCTTTGGACTGTCAGGGAAACCGGAGCACCCGGAGGAAACCCACACAGACACAAGGAGAACATGCAAACTCTGCACAGAAAGGCCCTTGCCAGCTGCTGGGCTCGAACCCAGGACCTTCTTGCTGTGAGGCGACAGTGCTAACCACTACACCACCGTGCTGCCATATTTTAAGTCGATCAATGAAAATATTTTGATCCCATTTTGCCATAAGTCATATTGCATTGCAATTTTTTGGTTATTTCGCCCGTAGTCAGCTGGGATAGGCTCCAGCTTGCCTGTGACCCTGTAGAGCAGGATAAAGTGGCTAGAGATAATGAGATTATATATATATATATATATATATATATATATATATATATATGTGTGTGTGTGTGTGTGTGTATATCTCATCTCATCTCCTTATCTCTAGCTGCTTTATCCTGTTCTACAGGGTCGCAGGCAAGCTGGAGCCTATCCCCGCTGAGTACGGGCGAAAGGTGGGGTACACCCTGGACAAGTCGCCAGGTCATCACAGGGCTGATATATATATATATATATATATATATATATATATATATATATATATATATATATGTGTGTGTGTGTGTGTGTGTATATATATATATATGGGGTGGCATGATGGTGTATTGGTTAGCGCCATTGCCTCACAACAAGAAGGTCCGGGTTTGAGCCCTGTGGCCGGCGAGGGCCTTTCTGTGCGGCGTTTGCATGTTCTCCCCGTGTCCGCGTGGGTTTCCTCCGGGTGCTCCGGTTTCCTCCACAGTCCAAAGACATGCAGGTTAGGTTAACTGGTGACTCTATGTGTCAGCCCTGTGATGACCTGGCGACTTGTCCAGGGTGTGCCCCGCCTTTCGCCCGTAGTCAGCTGGGATAGGCTCCAGCTTGCCTGCGACAATGTAGAACAGGATAAAGCGGCTAGAGATTATATATATATATATATATATATATATATATATATAAGGGAGCTAGATATTCAATTTATATTGACTTACGAAAAGGGGTGGGATTAAATAAGTTTTTACTTCAGCCCACTCCTTTTCGGACACGTAAACTCAAAACTGCTTAGTGCGTCCTTGTTTGTATTTTTGTTTTATTTTATTTTGATTTTGATATATTATTATTACCTATATTATTTATGGTTTATTTTCTAATTAAGTGGCTTTTTACGTGTTCTTGTTGCAAATGCTGTTTTGCTTTTTTGGTTTTCTGTTTATTTATTCATTGTTTGTTTACATGTTCGAAATAAAGATAAAGATAAAAATTAAATTAAAAATCAGCTCCTTGTAGTGGGCGTGGCTTTTGGTGAACCCAATGGGCGTGGTTTTTAAAAAATCTGATAGGCGTTGGTTTTTTGGGTAAACCTAATGGGCGTGGCCACTGTGGAGTAAATTCTTGCTCGAGCGGTGAAAATGTTTTGACTTTCGGGTTTCGCCATTTTCAGCAGAACCGCTACCTGTTCGTCGGGGTGGGTTTTTGTTTTAAAGACGGGCTGTTTAAACGTGTCTTTGGATATTTTACCGAAGGTGTCCGAGCGAATAAACTATGGGAAACTGCCATACGGTCGGACCGAACGAAGCTTTGGTCGTCTCAGGTACGAGCAGTCGGTTATTCATGTTTATTCTTACAGCGCGTGCGAGTTTTCCCTCAGCTCTGAGAGTTAGCGGTGTTAGCTTACAAACAAACCCACAGAAACACTGTCTAACGCCATACATGGTGTTTTAGACTGAGGATTAGGCATGTTATAACTTCGTATGAACCATTTTAGAATGTTTTTTGTCAATTAAAAATGTTTTATAAATGTTACTTGAACTTTTATTGATATGGATTTAGCGTAACGGTGTTTCAACGATTAGCATGGCGAGTATATCGCATAGATTATGGTAAACAACATGGCCGAGTCCCAAATGACTCGTAGCTTGCTGTACATGTACACTACATAGGGCATTCTTTCCGCGCACATGTAGTAAACTATCAAGTCCAACATGGTGCCATTTGGTCTTCAGCCTAACAGTATATCGAAATATTATTATTGTTGGTGATTGCAGACATTGCTGATAACTCACTCACTCACTCACAGATTATACCAGGCTTCTTCTTTTTTTTTTGCTTATATAATATAATAAAATGACATTTTATTGATCTGTCATGCAAGAATTCATATAAAATCCCACAGGTTTAACCTTGTAATGTTAAGGTTACTGTTTTACTACACGTTGTGTGTGTTGTCCAAAAAGATTCAGTTCTGACTTGTGAATCAACTGAATCGATTCCTGTTTAAACTCAGTAATCACTAATTCATGTTGGGGCAGTAAACGAGTCTCTTTAAGGACTGCAAAACTCCCATGTGTGCACCATCTTTCAGGCTCCATATCAGGACTGTATTTCCAACTAGGCATTTTCAGTTCCTTTGACCTCTTGCTCAAGAAGCTCTTAAAATTTCCAGTGTAGTGTAAGTGTTTTTCATGGTTTAGGAAATTACATGCTTTAGAAACCTGTCCCATGATCTAGACTAGCATACATGAGGCAAGTCATGCACCTTTTAAACCAGTTTTACAGTGTGCTAATAATTTAATACTTGGAATCTGTATTTCTCGATCTGGCTACATATTGCATGATTTCATCAGGATGATCACGGTAACCTGACATCCATTTAAACTTAAGGTATTACCCCAGTAGTTCCCTGTACTCAGAAAAGAGCAGAAAACATATAGACCCCTTCGCATGTTTGTAAACAAACCGACCGTTGCCAGGATGCGTGCACAGCCTGGACCCAGAAACAATGGTGCTGCCCATAGACCGGCATTATGAGCTGTCAGATTATGCCAAACAATTGTCGTTACAAGATCGAGAATGCTACATAAATAAGTTAACTCTAACAAGTGGACATCGCCTACCGGATCCGCATTTAATTAAAGAGTGGACGGACGATGTTAGTAAGTTCCCTGGTATACAATGGCCAGATATATACTCGTACCTTATTGACAAGACTTCAGTGTACACCCACGAAAAACTTCGTGCCTACAAGTCTTTAGACGCATATGATTATGTGCGGGCATGTACAGAACATGTTTTGCACTGAAATTGTTTTAATCAAATTATGCCAGTGATGTGATGGCAATGTGGCTTTAGCTACAACAACAAATACTAACACTAACCAGCAATTTGCAGGAGGTAATGGCATGAAAGGAATGATAGTGTAAAGAATGCAGCTAAGAGAAATCAGAGCTGCGTAAAAAGCGAGAGGCAGAGAGCAGAAATGAAACTGAACGGGGCGGGAGCTAGGTTAGAGCAGTCAACGTAAGTTGGCATTTAGAGTGAGGGCACACAATTTTACCTTTCCATCCTTGCTTTAAAATTGTGATTTTCAGCATACACAAATAATGATGGCACAAAATCATAGATAGCTGCAAACCCGCGCATAGTGCTTTCATCCCAGTCTACACGTTTGATGGCTTGTAGCCATAGACGTCAAGCGAGACCTCTCCTACAAACAAAATTGCATGCTAAGCTAAGTTAACATGCTAACAATATTCATTACATTGTGTAACTATGACCCAGCTAATCAGACAAACGTTACCATAGTATTTTGCTACATCAATAAATGAAGACTAGAAAGAATAAAAAAAGAAAGATTTAATAAATAGCCTGATCTTACCTGTGATGAAGTGGGCGCTGCAAACCTGCGCATAGTGCTTTCATCCCAGTCTACAAGTTTGATGGCTTGTAGACGTCGGCGATTTTTTTTGGAATGGGTGAGATCCTGCAGGAATTCTGAACATTTTAACCCCATCACTGCTACGATTCTGACACCCGACAACACAACAACTAGGCATTTCTGAGTCTTTTTTGGGTCCAGGCTGTGCGTGCAATTTCCGCTTTCGTATGAATGACGTTTACTGCGAAGGGGTCTATTGCGTGAAACTCACTCTTAATGAAAGTCGAAGGACAGTTGTTGATAGAGTGGAGTCAAATCTGTCCCGTATCCCTTTACTACCAACGCTGGTTTAGAGCTGGTGCCTAATCTCAAACCAGTTTTTTGCGTTTCGACAACCACCTGTCAAACTGGGTCTGGGAAACCGGTTCAAGAGTGGCACAGACACTTTGCCAGTCTAGAACCAAGAACCGCTTATGTTAGGGCTTGCCTTACCTTACCTTGGTCCTCCAGCCTGACGGCAACGGGCCACCATCATCATCATCTTCCATTTCTCTTCGTCTTTGGCCAAGGTGGGAGCTTGATACCAGTTTGTAACACACTGTCGTAGCTCTTCCATTACAGTTGGTCTCCCGCGCCGTCTTTTCCATCCAGCAGATATCCAGTGAATTGTAGCTTTTGCTGGGATGTTATCAGGCATTTGTAGGATGTGGCTAGTCAGCTGCAATCTTTGGCTTTTGATGATGATGATAAGCCTGGTGGTATTGGCTCTTTTTAGAATTTTATCGTTGGTTACTGTGTCACCATGGAACGTGATGTTTGCGGATGATATTGTGATATGTGGTGAAAGGAGGTTGAGCTGGGTTTGGAGAGCTGGAGGTATGCATTGGAAAGAAGAGGAATGAAGGTGAGCAGTAGCAAAACAGAATATGTGGGGATGAGAGTGTAGTGAAGATGCAAGGAGTAGATGTAAAGAAAGTGGGTGAATTCAAGTACCTGGGGTCAACTGTGTAGGAAAATGGTGGCTGTGATAGTGAGGTGAGAAAGAGAGTGCAGGCAGGGTGGAGCAGTTGGAGAAGGATTTCAGGAGTCGTTTGTGTTCGGAAAGTCCCAGCAAAAGTGAAAGGTAAGATGTATAAGACAGTAGTGAGACCAGCTGTGATGTATGGATTGGAGACTGTACCCTTAACGAAGAGACAGGAGGCAAAGTTGTGGATATTATGGTTTGCGATGGGAGTGACAAGGTTGGACAGGATAAGGAACGAGCATGTCTGAGGGACAGCACATGTGGAGAGCTTGGGGATTAAGCAGAGAGATGAGACTGAGATGGTATGGGCACATCCTGAGAAGAGATGCAGAGCATGTTGGAAGGAGAATGTTGAGGATGGGGCTGTCAGGCACACGAAAACGAGGAAGGCCAAAGAGGAGATACATGGATGCGGTGAAAGAGGACATGAAAGTGGCAGGTGTGGTAGAGAAGGATGTGGAAGACAGGGAGCAATGGAGACAAAAGATCTGCTGTGGTGACTCCTTATCGGGAGCAGCCAAAAGATGATGATCGTTGGTTATTCTGTCCTGCCATCGGACAACAAGTATCAAACAAACTTTGTTGAAATGTGTCTAGTTGTTTGTCAGTGTTGGGGCTGGGTGTGGGATTATCAAGCTCTGCTGAAAGTTTGTGAAAATGGTGCATGTAGCATCTAGCCTGCCTAATCCAGTAGCCCGGTGTTGTGCTTGACGCTAGTGAGTGTTGCTGGGAAAGTAGAGACCTGTACATACATGCACACTGACCTAATGATTTGGCTCTATGGTGGCTCTCAAGCCCCTGGAAAATCAAACTAGTTCTTTCAAGGTTCACAAGTTGGCCCAACTCCGAATTGGCACCGGCACCAGCCCAGAACTAGTACCTCCTGCACGTTAGTGGAAATATGGAGGCTTATCCAACTTTTGAACACACCTAAGGTTTTGCGGTATTTTTGCCCCATTGAACCCCATGATTACATTGATGACCTGTGAAAACAAAATAGTTTCTGAAAGGACAAATTAGAAGCTTAATAGGGTTTTGTAATTTGGTTGCAATTATGTTATGAACAAACAGCCTTTATAAGTCTTGGCTTGTCTTAAATGCGAATTTAAATGGCCCTTAGATTATTCCTAAATTGGTGTGATTTTTGTCTTTTATGTTTGAATGTGTTGACGTGACTTTATAGACGGTGGATAGTTAATTATTCATGTCTTTTCTGTAATAAAAAAGCTCATGGGATGTTGCTGTGATGAAACATGATGGAAAAATAAAATTTTTAATGGGGAATATTCGATAAATACTTTGGCACCTCTACTCTGAGGCAAAGCAAAGCATTTTATCGATTTTCTGCAAACATTGTGTTAGGTAGATAAGGAGCCAGTAAAACGACTGAAGGCTACAATTAAAAATTGGACGTCAAAAAGGTCAAATGTGATTTCATCGTGTGGAGGGTTTCTGTTCTTTTCTCTGTGCGAATCACACAGACTGTGCATTGCGGTAGATGTAGATTAGATTTGAACAAAAAGCTGGACAGGAAGGAAACACAGGTTGAGGATTTTACAGTATTTTTATTTTTTTTACACTTGTCCATCAGATATCATGTGCCTGCCTTGATTTTCCTATTTAAACAGTATTTCCTGTTGCTGTAGTTGTTAATGTGCTTCAAACCGTTTTGAAGACACTATCTTCTTTGACTGTACCTCTTTTTGTTTATTTTCCTGTGGACTATGTGTGCATGAATTCTGCTGATTTGTATATTTTATAAGTTTTACTTTGATGTACAGTATTTTAACACTTTTTTTTAGAAACCATGCTTTTCAAATGATGCCATTCAGACAATGGATATGAAATGGGAAGATGTTAAATGGAGCTCCTTCTGTGCACACAGCTTTTATCAGCGTTCTCACGGCATCCGGAGGTTTTTTTTTTTTTTTTTAAACATTCAACTTTCGAGGCCAGGCACACAAGCAGGCAGGTTGGAGTTTCCTGAAGGCATTGCCTTGTCATGCGAGATCAGGTTAATAATTTCTGTTTAGGCAGTGTGGTTGTTATTTCTGGAAAATCGGCTCAGCTTTACAATATCTAAACCCAGGTAATAGCTTTATGATTTCTTATTATATGACCTTTTATGAAGCTGTCGAACGGATCTGAACACGCATCACACTAAACGGGTTTGTTTGCCTTTTAGCCGACTGTCATTTTACTCCGGTGAAATGAGGTGGAAAGTGAAAGGAGTGTGAAAGACAAAGGATAGCTGTACTTTTCCCCACTATGGTTTCATAACCGAGAAATGGCCCATGTGTTAACACTGTGTGGGTTTGGGTTTAGCAATGCCAGACCTGCCAACCTTTACTTATCCACCACCACCAGAAAAAAACAAAACCCTTTTCTCCCTAGTTTATTCTTGGCCAATTCTCACCCACCAGTTACAGTACCCTCCATAATTACTGGCACCCCTTGTAAAGATTAGGAAAAAGGGTTAGGGAAAAAAAAATCCACCTCTTGGTGAAGTTGCTTCATCTCGCACTGAAAAAATGAGAAAAATCCAACCTTTAATTGAAGAAAAATAAATCCCTCATCAAGAAATAATTATTTTCAACAAAAACACGTGCTACTATTATTGCCATCCCTGGAAATTATAATGAACACAATGTATGTATATAAAACTAAACACTTGACTGCCTTTTTCTCATTGTTTCATGATTCCAAGTGTTGAGTTGCATTTGGCAGCTGTACATGAGAACGCTCAATCTGTGGTCCAAAGAGGTGTCGATGCAAGTGAAGGACGGCCATCATTAGACCTAAAAACAAAACAGAGCTACTGGAGAGACAGCAGAAAATTTGAGAGTGGCCAAATTAACAATTTGGTATGTTCTTATGTCCCAGGCGGCACGGTGGTGTAGTGGTTAGCGCTGTCGCCTCACGGCAAGAAGGTCCGGGTTCGAGCCCCGTTGCCAGCGAGGACCTTTCTGTGCGGAGTTTGCATGTTCTCCCCATGTCCACGTGGGTTTCCTCCGGGTGCTCCGGTTTCCCCCACAGTCCAAAGACATGCAGGTTAGGTTAACTGGTGACTCTAAATTGACCGTAGGTGTGAATGTGAGTGTGAATGGTTGTCTGTGTCTGTGTGTCAGCCCTGTGATGACCTGGCGACTTGTCCAGGGTGTACCCCGCCTTTCGCCCATAGTCAGCTGGGATAGAGATCTTGCAGTCACGTGACCGGAAAGTACACAACCCCCATCTTGTCGGTCAAAAACACAGCTGAATACTGCTGCACTCGTGTACAGAATGGATCAATTTCAACCGACGGACTACACGGCTCATTTTTCTAATGAACAGATAACTAGATATATGTCTAAAATAAATGATCTACAGATTTGTGACCCTTATGGCTTACCGGACGGAGTTTTCACGACCGGATTTTGAACTGCCAGCGGAATACCCGGACGTGTATGATTACCTCATTCACCTTCCCTCGCTGTTCAGTGGTGAAGCACTGCGTGCCTATAAATCTCTGGACAGTTATCTTTACAGAAATTCAGGATTTGTCAGCGACTCAGATGTGGCATCTTGTAAACAAGAAAATAATCCTCATTGGATGGGTAAGTCACTTAAGTATTGAGTATAGCACTGACCAGCCGATTATAGAATAGAATAAGGTAATTCCAAATCGTCCGTGTTTTTTACATGGATCTGGCGTTGGAGAGGTAGAGGCTTGGCAGTGGAGGTTTGAGTAGCTGTTTTCTGAGCTTAGTCAACAGGCCGGCTCTGCCTGTAGCCTCGCTTTTGCTTCTGCTCCCGGCGCCGCCTCCTTCCCTTTGCTTCCAATAACAATCCACGGAGACCCCGCTGGTCTCGCCATCTTGTCCGGAATGTTTTTTTTTTTTTTCTCGTCCGGAATGTTGTGCATGCGATGGAAATCTCTACAAACCGTCATTTTCTGCTGGAAACCCATGTCCAGTAAGTCCATACGGTTGTAGTGGATATTGAAGTCCGGTACAGACGAACAACACGCAAAAATACACACAAAAAACATAAAAACCGTGCACAGGTAGGGAGAGCTTGTAGCCGCAGCCGTTGTAGTAGAATTGTATATAGTAGGGTTTTCCAGAAGAAAAGGTAGAAGTAGAACCAGAAGTAGAAGTAGAAGGCGGAATATGGCGTTTGACCGACATGATGGCGTCCGTCACAATCTGGATCGGCTGTGACGTCACATGCAAGTGCTCCATAGGCTCCAGCTTCCCTGCGACCCTGTAGAACAGGATAAAGCAGCTAGAGATAATGAGATGTTCTTAAAATGAAGGGATACACTGGCAAACTCTGCAACACCAAAAGGCTTGGAAGACTACAGAAAACAACTAAAGTGGATGATCATAGAATTCTTCGTTTGCAACTACTTGACCAAAACTGCTTGTGTCATTGACCGCCACCATGTTTGAGAAATATACACACACACACACACACAGTGGTGAGAGTATAGATTGGAAGCTAAAGAGGAGTTACGTTTAGAAGCTTGTCATTTCTCAAATCTGTTTTAAAAACAATCATTCTGACTGCTTCAAAGGATGGGTATCGAGCACTATACATCATATTTAGTTATAAAAGAGCACTCACCCGGCAAGGAGGCTGCAGTATTTGAGGTAGTGGATTGACCTCAATCTTGTTCGATTGACTCTGTGATCGTTTGGGAAAATTCTTCAATAATTTTGCGTTTCTTTCTGCGCTCTGTAAGCCTCGCGTTTTGAGCTACTGCTTTAGTACCATCTTTGATTTTGTTGTGGCCCATATTTTGTGTTGGAGCCCAGTCTGGATCTGTAAAATTGTAGAGATCAGTGAGAAAAAGCAAAATAAAAGCAGCGTCATCAAAAATTATATATACAGCTCTTTTTAAAATGAAATAATCGTAGAAGCCTTTGATTGTCGGATCACGCACTCGAAGATCACGGCTTTGTCACGTTTGACAGCGGCGAGTTTCTGCACGACCAGGCTATTAAACAATCCAATATTTATGTATCACAGTCTTTCATAAATTACTAGCTCGTAGCACGCACCATTAATAACATTCACTGCAGACTCGTGGTTTTTTTTCTTTTTGCCTTTCTCATCGCTTAGATCAACTTAGTTTATGTTGGACAACCAGTGACGTTTACGTTCTGTGGATAAATCTGTTGGTTTTTTTTCTCCTTGATTATTTGTACTCGCTGGAACTCTAAAGAACTTAAGTCCCCTTGTCTCGAATAGAATTGTGCCTGCATCCAATTACAGCAGGGTCAGTCCATGAAATGATGTTACTTTTCATTGGTCCAGGTTTACATAATCATTTCATCTTTAATTTCCATGATTTAAAGAAATATTTAACAGATTATCCATAAATATTGTTTGAAGAAATAAAATAAATAAAAAAATGAAGTTTTCTTTTGAAATAAAGAAATGTGAAACATTTTCTTCCCCGGCGGCACGGTGGTGTAGTGGTTAGCGCTGTCGCCTCACAGCAAGAAGGTCCTGGGTTCGAGCCCCGGGGCCGGCGAGGGCCTTTCTGTGCGGAGTTTGCATGTTCTCCCCGTGTCCGCGTGGGTTTCCTCCGGGTGCTCCGGTTTCCCCCACAGTCCAAAGACATGCAGGTTAGGTTAACTGGTGACTCTAAATTGACCGTAGGTGTGAATGTGAGTGTGAATGGTTGTCTGTGTCTATGTGTCAGCCCTGTGATGACCTGGCGACTTGTCCAGGGTGTACCCCGCCTTTCGCCCGTAGTCAGCTGGGATAGGCTCCAGCTTGCCTGCGACCCTGTAGAAGGATAAAGCGGCTAGAGATAATGTGATGTGTGTGTGATTTTCTTCCCCTGTGACTGGACACGGATGACACGTTTTTTGCGACATGGAATATTTGCTGACTTTGAGCTTAAATAAACCTTAATTACTTTCTGAGAATTTCAATAAAATTAGTTTCATGGTACTTGCAATTTAGTTTTACACTCGCATAATAAAGTTAAGAAGGTTCTATAAACTATTTAGCTTCGAATTCATCCACTAAAAATAGGTTGTGAACGTAACATTGTGACGTCCTACCGTGTTACGTTAGAAACCAGGCTTATAAAAAATGATAAAACGAGTTGAAATCATGATTGATGTTTTTAATATAAAGAAGAATATACTATAAAACGATGTAGGTAGAAAGAAATTTAAACAAACGGCAATAAAAGAAATTATCGATGTTTTTTCTCACATCCTAACTTAGCGTCCACTCACTTCCTGGTTCGTTCACAACCTGCGAGACCTATTTACTCAATCTAGGTCAGCTGAACTGACGCGAGATAACTTCTCGCGGGATCTCACACACCACTACACGTGCTCTAGAGAAGTGCAGATATAAGTGTGACTAAGTAAAGTAATGAATTCAATAATCTCATTTACCCCATATAGGATGAAACTGTTTCCTGTTAATGACTGTTGTTATTGTTCAAATCTTAGAGATTTTATGAAGTTTGTGAAATACTGGTATTTCATATTTTCAGTGTTTATGATGTTGAACTAATATTTCTAATGAATTCTTATTCAGTGTTAATGTTTAAAGTAAGCAAATAAAAGCAAAAAATTTATTTTATCAATATTTTTCCTTCATTTTTAAAAGCTTGTTCGTGTCCTTGTTACCTTAGCAACCGGGTAAATATTTATGGATTTTATCATACATTGTAGAGCAGGAGTTATCTTAACAACTATGTTATATTTTCTTATATGGTCAATGCTTCATGGAAATAAAAGTTGTTTTCAGTTGTAAATTGTTTTAAGTGACTCCCTCTGTCACATTTTGGTAACCCCATTTCATGGACTGACCCAGCACAAAGAGTCTGCATAGCGAAGAAACAAAAGGAATTCTTGAGCGTAACAACCACTCGAGTATATCTTCTATTGTAAATGTGCACCATGTGAGTTTGCGTATATCCTCCAACATGGCCCACTTCTGGTTCAAAGCTTAATATATAATTAGCTATGACGTCATGTGCACACGAAGAATTCTGTCCTTGGTGAAGAAAAAACCCTTTACAACTGGGGTGCCATGGTAACGGCCCGCGGGCCGGATCGGGCCCGCGGGCCGGATACGGCCCGGTGGTTCATGAGACTTTTTTTTTTAAATAATAAATTAATAAAAATCGAATGTTGTTTTTTTTCGTAATGATTTTAAATCTAATGTTTCAATTTGATTCCATTTTCGTGTAATCCATCGGTTCGTTTTTAGCTGCTCTCTGCTTGCTGCAGCACGCGCAGGTGCAATGACCCGGATTTAATGTGGAGTAGGCTAGTTGTTGCTCGTTCACAAGCAACAACAGTCTAAAAAGAGAAAAGTTGATTCTGAGGGTCGCATCTTTCAGGAAAAATGGGCAGAGAAGTACTTTTTCTGGGAAGTAGGGGGAAAACCTGTTTGTCTGATTTGTTCGCAACAAGTGGCTGTACCGAAGGAATACAATGTCAAAAGACATTACGAGACCCACGCCGACAAATACAGCCAATTCACTGGGCAACGCAGGACTGAAAAGCTAAATGAGCTTGCCTCAAACCTTCAAAAACAGCAAGCAGCTTTCTCAAAGTCTCGAGAGACACATGAAGGTTCGTTTTAATATCATACATCATCTTCAGTTCTCCTTTAATGTTAAATGCGGCTGTTTTCAAAGAGGGGTGTCTCAATATCTTTGTTGTACATTTTATTTCATGTTAGGGGCAGTGAAGGCGAGCTACATCATCGTGTGGGAGATCGCAAAAAAGTGTCCAAGCCATTTTCGGAGGGTGCATTCGTCAAGGATAAATACACATCTGTTGGAATCCAATCTTTCTATCAGTCATTGCCACCAGAGTACCCAATTATCACGGCCTTTGCCGGTAAAATACAATGCATGTTCGGGACAACATATTTATGTGAACAGGCATTTTCAGTAATGAATATTAATAAATCGAAACTGCGTAGTCGTCTGACCCATGGACATCTCAACGATGTCATGAAAATAGCAACTGCCCAGAGTCTGTCCCCCAATGTCGACAAGCTGGTAAAAAGTAAAAGACTTCTGGCTTCCACATGTAAAATGTAGCTGGTATTTCTCCCCCATGTAACCTTGTGCTGTGTGCTTGAGGGGGAATAAACAGGATGGGTGTGTGGAAATATATGTGGGACTTGACCAGCAAAGTTAATGTGCCATCTGTAGTTTGTTTTTATTGGTATGTTCAGTCATATTTGGCTCTTTTAAACTAATGCTACTGGATATTTAGTCACTTGACCTATTGGTGGAATTATTTACCCTGGCACTTCTTTCTTTTGACTCGTTTAGGCCTACTTGCCAATCGTTTTAATTGGCCTAATTAGGCCTATGCATTAGGGTTGGGCGGTATTACGGTAAGAAGGTATCCCGAGGTATCCAAAAGTACCAACGGTATCGGTCTCATTACCGTCATTTTAAAAAAATATATCTAAATAAATATGGAGTACATGAGGTCATAATATAAAATAATAAATTGATCATCCCGAATAACTGTGTGATCGTATTTTCACTAATTCTATCAATTTCCTAAAGAAGTTCTCATCGCGTGCAGGGTTGTTTGTCGTTACCATGGCAACCCTGCGTGACATTTGGAGTCTGACAGAAAGCCGACCCGAGGTTATTTCCCGATCCCGTCTCTCTCTCCCCCGCTCATTTCCTGTCTCTCTATACTGTCCTATCTAAAAAAAAAAAAAAAAAGAGAGACTGAGACCGCGGTTGAAAGATGGCAAGTCAAGATAACGAGTTAGTGGCAAAAAAAAATACACCATCGGCAGTGTGGCAGTATTTTGGTTTCAAACCAAACGAAAAATCTAATATGTCCCCTAAGGCACACCATAGCCTGGGGTACTCCACTTCCACGAGATCTCTCCAATGAGTTGTGTTTTGAGTAGGTTACATGAGTAACAACAAGGTAAAATAATATAACGTATGACATTTGGGATGTGGGTAATAAACGTTTGAAATGTCATCTACTGAAGAAACGGAAGAAAACATCGTAGCGTAAACTGTTAGGTTTCTGGTGGGAATTAGCAATGCGCTTGCTATCTTTGTTGGGTGTGTTAAACCGTATGGATTTAAGTGGAATAATTGTAAGGAGTTATGTGATCAAGACAACGTTTTAAGCAAGGTAAGGCCATTTGATTATTAATTTCCCCGCCATGGCATGACGTGGGCCCATATGATTTTGCCTTGTGCAGCTATCACGCATTTGAATTAGGTTCGCCTCATTTGCGCTGAAGAATATGGTTTATCGCGCAGTCTAAACGGACTTGGGTGTTGGTTGATTCTTTTTTTTTTATTTCCCATGCTTGAAAGGGTATGATCCTGCTCATCGTGTACTTTTTTTTGATGGAGTAGGTGAAATAGTGCTGCAAATGGCGTTTCAACGCAGACATGTGTAAACGACAGTTGAATGCTATTTTCAAGATGAAGGAAGAGTTGCGTGATGCTTTGAAATATCTCTTAATCCATTCATCAATGCACGAAATTCACTTTGCTGCTTAATCCATACCACAATGCACACAATTCGCTATGCTGCTTTTAAATAGTACATTTGAGGCATAGGCGCACGTTACACAGTAGGCCGAAACAAAATATTATTTTTTTCTCGGTAATACCGTATACCCCGGGAAAACACAGAGACGGTTTAAAGGTATCAAAATTTGGATACCGCCCAACCCTACTATGCATTGACATGTTTTTGATGTGCAAGATCAATAAATCTGATCTAAGTCATTTACAGTTTACAGTTGTGTTATTTGTGTCTTAGTCCATTTCTGTAGCATTTTTTTTTAATAAATGTAGGCTACTTGCATGCTTAGACTGTTACATTTTCAGAGGGTAAATTGCTTTTGTCTGCCATGTTATTGTGCGCCTCATTTTGAGGCTATAGCTTTACAATTCCTTTTGGGCATATAGGCCTTCAAAAATCATATGAAATAATGTCCTTTTGTTGAGTTAGTGTCTGGTCTTTTCAGGCCAAAAGTGTAATTCGGCCCCCAAGGTCCCACTTGAAAAAAATCTGGCCCCCTTACCAATTTCACCCTGGCACCCCTGCTTTACAACATCTAGCCAAGTCAAGAATGCACTGGAGGAGATGGGCGTGTCATAAGGCACTTTCACACCAAACCATTCTGAAGTGACGTAAGGGCCTCTGCATGCTCTTGCGACAAGGCTTTCGCAGATAGCTTTTCGCAGACAGTTGTAATTTATCATTGAGCGGGGAGTAATAGGCGTGCGCGATGTTATTCACCGCCACAACGCAAGGGGGCGCGAAGTCGCGAAATTGCTAGGAGTAGTTGGTGGGTGTGGTTAGTGGAGTGTTTATCCTCCAGTTACTTATAATGACTAGAACTGGAGTCGTATAGATGTACGTACTTCCTCACTTCCTCAATCAACCGCTCTTCGTGCTGCTTCATCTTCGCTCGTGTTTTTAAAAATGGCGGTCGTGAAAACAAACCAAACCGGGAAAGTAGGGAAGCGGAAGTGCGTGTACAGCGGATGTAGAGTGGACCAATCAGAGCCCTCTTGTCTGCGACGCTGTCTGCGGTGGTCACAATTTTTGGGAGGTGCGCGCAGAGCGTCTGCAAAGGGGGGGGGGCTACGCAGACGCCATCTTCGGCGCCATCTGCGAGGACTGCGTTGTCAAGCTTAAGCCAGCTTGCTCATCAGCAGGAAATGCAAGTCAAGATTTTTTTATTTAAATATTTTGCTTAGACGTGTCAAAATCTATGCTGTATTTCCTCCATCGCATATACACTCAATAAAGCCTGGACTTCTGTCAATGGTGTTTTTTTTTTTTTTTTTCTTCTCCATTTTTTTAATGCTAAAATTAAGAGTTGTATTTTACATGGACAACATGTTAAACGGATTTTTTAAAAATGGTGGTTGCCAGTGCTGCATTGGCTGATGTTCGAGCAATCACCATACACTTACATCACTCATGGTTCCATTTGGTCTGGAAGAGTACCTGCCTGGGGCGGCACGGTGGTGTAGTGGTTAGCACTGTCGCCTCACAGCAAGAAGGTCCTGGGTTCGAGCCCCGTGGCCGGCGAGGGCCTTTCTGTGCGGAGTTTGCATGTTCTCCCCGTGTCCGCGTGGGTTTCCTCCGGGTGCTCCGGTTTCCCCCACAGTCCAAAGACATGCAGGTTAGGTTAACTGGTGACTCTAAATTGACCGTAGGTGTGAATGTGAGTGTGAATGGTTGTCTGTGTCGGCCCTGTGATGACCTGGCGACTTGTCCAGGGTGTACCCCGCCTTTCGCCCGTAGTCAGCTGGGATAGGCTCCAGCTTGCCTGCGACCCTGTAGAACAGGATAAAGCGGCTAGAGATGATGAGATGAGTACCTGCCTGGATCATAGCTGTTTATTACCGCTGCTGACTTTGTTGGAGAAGGTTATGTTTTTGCCTCTGTTTGTTGTTTGTCTGTTCCCAGTCTGACTCAAAAAGTACTGAACAGGTTTTGATGAAATTTTGAAGAAAGGTGGGTCATGGGTTTCAATCTAACAGTTGATTAGATTTTGATGCAAATCTGAATATGTGGCTTGGCGGAGGTATGCGCTCTATCCTAGTACCCCTCTAGTTGACGTGACTGCAGAGAGAAGTAGCAAGATGAATTCTGAAATGTATGGAGTTGTACTTTCTGTTCAGCTTCAGTCAAATGCTGCAAGACTAAAATGGCGGCGCTTCGGAGTTGAATAATGACCCAAAACCAGCCCAAGAGCTTCAACTAAAAGCGGGAATGTTCTTAAAGGTCTGAGTCAGTCAACCCAGTTAAGTATGCTTTTCACTTAATGAAGACAAAACTGAAGGCACCAAGACCCACAAACAAGCAGCAACTGAATGCAGTGGCAGGAAAGGCCTTGGGAAAGCATCTGAAGGGAGGAAACTCGGCGCTTGGTGATGTCCGTGGGTTTCAGACATCAGGTGGTCTTGGATTGCAAAGGATTTGCATCCAGGTATTAAAAATGATGCTTATTTATAATCGATTGTGTGCTGAATTACCTTTTGAGCTTGTGAAAATCGAGTTTATTGCCTTGAATTAAATCTAGAAGTCAACTTTTTCAATTATATCCTGATGGCTTCGTTTCAGATCCGTTGTGGTGGTGTACAAAGGGGAAATTATGAACATTTTCGCTGTCTGAATACTTATGGACCTGGCTGTAGTTTTTCTTCAGTATGTTTTGAAGTGAATTTTTAAGGTATTTCGGGCATGCAACTTAGTAACCAGAAGGACTGGTTTGTTTGTGGTGGAGGCTGCCTTGAGTACTGCCTGTTGAGTGATAAACTCGTACTATTGTTCTGCAGAGTTAAATTATGGAGCTTCGAAACAACATTTGTAAAAGTTGGCCAGTCCGGATAAAATTATATACACGGTATATAAACATCACTGGATATTAGAGGTGTGATGATTCTAATCACGATTTTGACCTTTTGATTCGATTTGAATCACGATTCACTTTTTTTTTTTTTTTTTTTTTGGTCCTCTGTTTTATAACTGATGCAAATCATTGTCAATATTCTGTTAACTGTCAGCCTAGAAATGTAGAGCAATAAAAAACAAACAAGTCATGTTGCCTTTGTCATCTTTATTCAGACTCCAGTCACTCCACTGACTTTGAACGTAACTATGAATATACCACAGTTCAGTCATTTTTGGCACATTTTAACTTTCAAACCGCAAAACGCTAACAAAAAAGCAATGAAAACTTCCTAACTTGTCTCAATCTTTTAAAACACAAAAATACAGTCACTTGTGTTAAAGTGAACACCATCTCTTGAGACACAACACTCACTGTCCAGAGAGGACATCAGGCACTGAGATTGTAAGAAATGCCGCCAAACTGGGCTTTTAAAAGCCGGTGGTTTCAGGAATTCCGAGTCCTCCGCCATGTTCACAAAGCAACGCGTGATCTTGCAAGATCGCTATAGCAACCACAAACATGGCTGCGCCCTAGGGCTGTAACGATACACCCAACTCACGATTCGATTCGTATCGTGATTTTTGACCCACGATTCGATACACCCACGATTTTTTTTTTTTAAATGTTTTTTTAAAGTAGTAAATTTGACTTAACATTTACTTACTTACATTAACTATTTAATAACAAATAATTCAGACCACTGCAGAGAATGAGTAATATGTATGCAAAAATGAACAAATGTATATCCAAAGATTGTTTTATTTCTCAAAATAATACTGTTGAGCCGGAAGCTCTGTTTTTTTTTTCGGTTCTGAAAAAGTCATTTTTCCAAATCGTGTAAATCCGTTAAGATTTTTTTTTGGGGGGGTGGCTCTCTCACTGTCTCACTCTCATAGGGCCAATGATTTTCTGTGATCGCGGAAAACAGATGGAAATTACGGAATTTTTATGGTGAAACATTGCTCGCGTGTCAAAATGTAACTGCCGCAGAAGGCTTCCGCCCAAGCAGACATGCCTTCAGTGTTGCCAGATATTGCTAACGTTTTCCACCCCAAAATGTGTTCAAAACCAGCCAAAAAGCACCTAAACCCGCCCAACCTGGCAACACTGCATGCCTTTCCGGTCAAGTGATTGTGATTGGCTTGTGGCACACCTAGCCAGCCAGTGAGCTGCTTGTTTACAGATTCGCTCCCCGCGTCGCAACCAGAATGGCGACCGCTTAAAAGAAATGAATGCTCTGCCAGTGGCGAGTGTGGACGTTGCGTGACTCGCAGAAGATTGTCGCAGGTCGGCGAAAAAACGACTTACTAATAGATATAAAAAAATAAAAGTAATTTAAGTAAGTTTAAAATGTAATTTAAATAAAAAGTAAAGTATTCATAAATTGAAGTTTGGAAGCGCCTCTGTTTTTGGGCTGAGGAGAAGTTTGAAAGGGTGTACCGCGATTCTGCCTTCTTGTATCGCGACATAGATCGTGGCTCTGCGTATCGCGATTTCGATACGCATATTGTTACAGCCCTACTGCGCCCACATACAACTCTGGATACCGAATTGAATTTTTAATATCAAAATTATGCCGTTTGTCAATTTATGCATCTAGGGTTATCAGGATGAAATTAGGTATTGTTAGTGAATCGTGATTCATGAAATTTTAATCGATTTTTGAATCGCGGATTGAAATGGATCGACTAATCGTCACACCTCTACTGGATATCATGGCAGTGTAATATATTGTACATGGACAATAAAAATCATTATATATCACACTATCCTCCTGTAGATCAGAAACACACATGATTGATATTGAGTGCAGTAACATCTTTTCTTTGAATTGAATTTGTATGAATTCTATTATAAACCTTTCTTCTGCCCTGCATTTAAACCTTTCTGTTCTCTACATCTTAATTAAACTTGTGACTCTTGTCTAAATTTTTGTATTCCTATTTCCATAGACAGACAGAATGTGTATAGAAATTAGAATGTCAAGATATTCAGGACTTTTGAGATTTTGTACATCTCGGACTGCACTAAGGCATAAATGTTTTTGTTAAAATACAGTATATATTTAAGTTATTCCACGAAATCGAGTCGTACGTGAGCTGATAGCCGATGAGGCGCTCAGTACCGATTTGGCTATAAGCCATGTACAATGAGATTGAGTGGAATAACTGTTTTATTCTATCCACATTCACTGAATTTTGAGAAACGGAACATTTTTTATTTTTTGCAAATTTGGTAAATAAAAACTTTATACAAAATGTCTGACAATCATTTCCGCTTAGAATGTAAACAAACCGGCGAAATGGCTGTAGCAGTTTGTAAAAAATGCAATAATAATTCTTGCAAAAAAGATATGTTCTTACCATCAAATACTTTCATTCCTTTTTGTATTTTTGCAGTTTTGTTTTCGAGTATTTTTTTATTTCATCCTCCGTTGGTCCAGTAACACGCGCTATCATTTTGTTTTTCTCTGCTAATGGTATATGAGCTGATTGGCTGCTCTACTACTAGGCTATCAGAGCGCGTGATTGCTCATATCCAGTGAATGTGGATAAAATTAACATGATTAGCTTTGTGTGAAAATCGTGTTTATTAAATTGATGGATGATTTTAAACAGTATACATAAAGATGGCCCAGAATAGTAATCTTGAAAAGTGTGCGAATAGCGTTGAGTGCTTATCTCATCACAGAGCAATGTTGGACATCGTGAGGTGGAAATGATGGCAACCAGCTGATAAATGATGGAACTATTTCATGGGCCAAGTCAAATACTGCTTAGTCGTTTTGTAGGATTTAACACCTTTTATATTCTGTTTTTATTTCAGAAGGATTTACAGTGCAGACTTCTGAAAGACGACGGACACTTAAGGTTTTTTTCATAAAGATCACTTTGATTTGCATGTATAAAGAAACAAACCACACAGAGTACTGTGCAAAAGTCTTGGGCACATGTAGAGAAATGCTGTTGACCAAAATGGCTTAAAAATAATGAAATGTTTTAACATTTAAAAAAACATCCTGTAAACAGCAGTAAGCCATAATAAATCAAAGTCAGTATTTGGTATGGATACCGCGAGTTGGCCTGGTGGTTAGCATGTCCGCCTCTCGATCAGGAGATTGAGTTCTATTCACGGTCAGGTCATACCAAAGACCATCATAAAAATAGTACCTGCTGCCGTCTGGCAAGGCACGCTGCAATACAGATACGAGTGGGGAGTCAAACTCTCGCAGTTACCAGAGGACTATCCCCCCCACTGTAACCCAAGCTATGTAATAGGCGAGAGGCCGAGGGCTATGGAAACGGAGATCGGCACTGCCCTATGCGCCACATGGTGTGGGAAGGACTGGGAAGTATTTGGTGTGAGATGACCCTTTGCTTTAAAGGTTCCCTTGCATCGTTTTTTCATTAATTGTGCGGTGGTCTCTAGTATGAATGAATGCCCTGTGAGCCGGTTTTTGGTGAAAAAAATGCTGTGGTTCTCCTGTTTTCAGGCTGTTCTAGTTTGGTGGAGGAGTGGGTGGCGGGAGAACGACAGGATTTCAGCTCTTACTCAATATTCATGACATGTAAATGTGTTGCCTCTGATTGGCTAACAGCACTGTGACGCTACCTCCAGTGGGTCAGAACAAGCGGATGTGGGTATCTTTGTAAAAACTGTTTCAATTGGCTATTATGGTCTCGACATCAATGTTTTGACCAATAACAATGTAGATGTGGCAGCGGGGGCATGGCCGAGCGTCGGTCTGTGAATGGAGGGCGGAGTCACTGCACCTGACGGAATTAATGTGTGTTTGTATGTCTTCCCCAGTGACCGCGCCCTATAAGAGGAGAGGGAGAGCAGAGGACGGGAGCTCTCCCCAACCAGAACGCACGCATGCGCGCGTGTGAGTGTGACTGGGAGGGAGTCATTCATTCATTTAATTGAATACTCCCTGCGGCAGTGGCTCTCATCAAGGCACGAGGCACGGAGCGGAGCTCACCTCGGGGGGTGTGGGGGGAATAATGTCCCCTGGCTGGGAGCTGACGGGTCCTGGCAGCGCTGGTTCGTTCGGGAGAGGGCAGAGGCCGCTGGCTGCCAAGTCTGGGGAGGCTGGGACCTCCCCTGCCTGAGTTACGAGCGTGCAAAGTCGGGCTGGAGCCGCCGTTAAAAACGAAACTGATGTGGAGCACCGTGCCTCGGGGTGAATTACGTCTCTCTCCTCGCGCTTTCTTCCCATGGGCGGTCGCAAGCCAAGGTGGGCGAGGCCATGAATACTAATTTTCGAAGTGACGTAACTCCGTAGGGCTTTTTCTGATCCACTCGTTTTTCCGACTATTTTCTTTCATAAGCTAATACAGGGAATGAGAGTAGAATTACATTTTCACATGCAGCATGCATATGCAACTCGGAGTGAACTATGGTATTTCAAAAAGAGCCAGTATTAAACGTTTTTGGTGGAAGGGCACCTTCAAAAAAAAAATATATATAGTAGTCTCAGGTACAATGAGTGCAGTTTTATAAAGAAATGAGCTGTAGGTTTTACTGAGCATCTTACAGAACCAGTTCTTCCGGACACTTTGACTGTCTCACTCACTTGTTAATTTTGCACCAAAACCCAGTAGCCTTCATTATGTCTTCTTTTTTTAATCTGAAAAGTGCTCTCTTATGTAATATGCTGCTCAGATACAAACATTTTTTTATTTGTTTTTTCCTGTAACATTTTAATTTTGTGCTGGAAAACGAACGTTTGGGACTCTAAAATGTTTTTGTACTGACTCGATAATGTAGAAGTCATAAAATAGTAACAACGTTTGTATGAAGGAAAAAAAAAAAAAAGAATAGGGGGCCTAAGATTTTTGCACAGTACTGTGTGTGTGTGTGTGTGTGTGTGTATAATGTACCTTGACAATGAAATTTAATTTATAGTATTCATAGGGCGGCACGGTGGTGTAGTGGTTAGCGCTGTCGCCTCACAGCAAGAAGGTCCGGGTTCGAGCCCCGTGGCCGGCGAGGGCCTTTCTGTGCGGAGTTTGCATGTTCTCCCCGTGTCCGCGTGGGTTTCCTCCGGGTGCTCCGGTTTCCTCCACAGTCCAAAGACATGCAGGTTAGGTTAACTAGTGACTCTAAATTGACCGTAGGTGTGAGTGTGAATGGTTGTCTGTGTCTATGTGTCAGCCCTGTGATGACCTGGCGACTTGTCCAGGGTGTACCCCGCCTTTCGCCCGTAGTCAGCTGGGATAGGCTCCAGCTTGCCTGCGACCCTGTAGAACAGGATAAAGCGGCTACAGATAATGAGACTTGATCCTTGCATATACAGTATGCAAGGATCAATTTCCCCCTTGGGGATTAATAAAGTTCCTCACAGTAGGTGTGCAACATATATTTTTTTTTTTTCTTGCTTTATTGTTAGTAGGGTAGAAAAATGGAGGTATAATTGTGTTAATTTCCTGAAGGCAGTTACAGTATTGCATTTGCAGTTAGAGCTGTTTTGTAATCGTCTGCGTGTCCTTGTGCATCACTTTCTTCAGGCTGGCATGCAGAAAAAGAGATTTATTTTGATGGTAAGATAGTGTTGCACCACGTCAAACCGGTACTTGTCTGTGAGTGTCTGTGTGGCCTCATGTCATTAGCACTCAGACAGCTGAGAATGTCTCTTTTGGAAAAGTGTGTGTGTGTGTGTGTGTGTGTGTGTGTGTGAGAGAGAGAGAGAGAGAGAGATGTGCCTCTTTCATATAGGGTTACACCAGAGTTATCTGACTAATGTTCAACCCTTCTTTTGTCAGTTCACACCAAGAGAGTCAACACAGTTTAACCTTTGATTAATGACACTCAGGATAGAACCTGGGACGCAACCCAGGACGGATGCGTAACAATTAACTCGCAGGCTGGGAACGGGCGCATGTTCATATATATATATATATATATATATATATATATATATATATATATATATACACACACACACTGTCACACTGTCTGGATTTCAAACACTTTTTTTTTTTTTTTTTTTCTCCTTCTTGGCCGTGCCGTCTCTGCGCCGGCTTTAGTTGGTACCCCATATGATAACATGAATAAAAATATTTTGATTCACTTATGCATCATTTGCACATGCAAAATAATGAATTTAGTTTGAGATAAATTAACCGGTAAATGTTTTAATGACATAACGTCACCCAGCACGCTGTTAAAGTTAATAACTTTGGAAATAATGAAGCACAGATGTTTTAGCATGCACAGAGTAATCGAAACACTTTTGTTATCATATGGGGTGCGTCACAGGGGTTTGGTTCACCATTTGTGTGTTCATATAAAATGATTGGAGCTGGTACTTGTGCGTGTTTTAATGACAAACACAGCAAGTATGCAGCTTGTTCTGTTTAATATGCTCAAATAAATGAAGTTGGTAAGTTGTGTATAGACTAGTGAATTGTGTAAATGTTCTATATGACTGAGAATGACACAAGTCCTAATGTTTAACAATTACTAATTTGCAAAACTCGTCTTGGATCTACGTTAAGCTGCCGCGATGCTTCAAACTACAAAATAAAACACACTCTTGGTATTGCCTTGTTGTTTTGCTGTATTTGCAAGTTTTAAAAAAATATAGTGCATTTTGAACACTGCAGCCATGTGGTTAGAGGGTAAAATTCAGGATAGAGGGTTGAGGTTGAGGTGTGTTGAGTATTGGGTTTGTTTTTTGCTGCTTGTAAACACTCGTCGTGATTCTGTATGCAACAGGTCCTAATTTTGTGAAATTGCAAATGCGTCTGCATTAAAAGCTGCTCACATGCTTCAAATGGTCTCCTTGTAGCGACTCGAGCAACCATGTGATGTTTAGATATTTTGCCTAATTCCTAATAGGGGAAGGTCTCGGAACAGAAACAGTGTTCTGTTTCACAGCTCGTGCCTGCTGCAGTGGACTAAAATGCCCCCTTTTTTGGCCTCAGATCTCTTGTGTCCGAACATCTTTTTTTGTTTGAAGTATACCACCAGCTTAATGCAGCAACTTCAAATAACAACATTCATCTAACTTGAACAGTGACGAAGAAAGCTTTCTGATGGTTGCAGGAATCTGATTGATTAAAGAAAATTTGGATGACATTGAATTTGAGACACTTTGAGTTCTGACAGCATTTAAAAAAAAAAAAAAGTCTTTTGGGTGGTTGGTTGGTTGATTGCGTCAAACTCTCACATGACAATCACTGTGCATGTTGAGTTCCCTAACCTGACTGCGATTGCCTGGAGTTCAAACTGTAGTCGGAGTCATGATCAGGGCTGTACATTTTATCACTAATTAGTGGAGGGCTAGTATTCATGTGTCGCCAACACAATTCTTTGTTTGCAATAGACATCACTTCCGGTAGTGAGTCGCCTCATTGTGCATTCAGATTTCCAGCTGATCGTCAGGCTTTTTATTTGTTTCCAGTCGCTCTGCAGTAGTTTCTTGTGTTTCGCCTCTAAATATTCCAGATTGGGAATAATCGAGAAAAAGACAAAAATGTATTACAGGATACCAAAAGAAGTCATGCACAAGGGAGAAAGAACGAAAAATATCTCAAAAATGGCTCGCAGACCTTCCACCATGTTCGAAAGGAATAGAGTCCACATGCTCGTGTTTGCGGTGATCATTTTGTTAAAGGTACATACATCAACCGTGTGCATCTCAAATCAAAACTTCTAACGTCAAAGGAGTTTTCTTATGTTTTGGATTTCGTAAAACAAACCGTTGATGATAACTAGTTTGTAGGTCGGCCTTGATCGAAACTCGGTGGTTGATGAAAGTAGTTTGTCGGTCGGCCTCGATTGAAGTTCGGTTGATGATAAAAGTAGTTTGTCGGTCGGCCTCGATTGAAGCGCCGTTGATGATGATAGCTAGTTTGTCGGTCGCCCTCGATCGAAGCTCCGTTGATGATAACTAGTTTGTCGGTCGCCCTCGATCGAAGCTCCGTTGATGATGATGATGATGATGATTAGTTTGTCGGTCGGCCTCGATCGAAGCTCTGTTGATGATGAAACTAGTTTGTCGGTCAGCCTTGATCGAAGCTCGGTTGGGAACACATTTTTTCAGGTTGTCCAAGCAAGAGAAATGATGTTGAGTCATAAGTCTGAGCCATGTTTGAAATAAAATGTAAGTTCTCATTGCAAAAGTACCTACAGCAGCTCTGACTTGAATTGCGTACTACATTTCGGCTTGCGTTACTCACCCTCGCGAAAACAAGACGATTATTGTCCTTTAGAAGTCGTATTCCAACGTCATGAACCCAGCCGCAAATGAAAAAGTTATCGGCTTCAAGACTTTGGAAAGCTTTCATTTGATTCTTTGTGTAAAACGATGCTTGGACTACCAGATAATCGGAAATGTCCAGAAACACTGTTTGGAAAGTTGTTGAAATCACTTAAAGTCCGTCTCTTTTAAGCTGTAGAGGTCCAATCCATCACATAAATGTGGGTTGTGTGGTTTTTTTTTTTTTGCTTGATATCTCCGTTCTAGTCCATTAACATAGTCAGATGTAGAATGTTTTCCACAAAACGATGGATGTGTACGTGGCTTGGACACCATCTTTGATTGTTGCCCGTCACTTGGAAACTGGAGGCAAAAAGTCACGTGATTGCCAACAAAGAATATACTTTCATTGTCCAGATCATGCAGACACACAAGTAACTGTGTGTTCGTGCAAATTGTTACACGTTCAGTGCTGTTAGGTGAGCACTGATGATCAGATCTCAGGCAAAGCACTTACTTGCTATTATGATGATTTAGTTATCCTCACTACGACAGCTTTCCATTTATCTCACCTTTGAGTAAACAAACGTCGAATGCAGTGGGTTGGAAAAATTACAAAGTCACTAGCTCGCAGGGAAAAGCTTCAGTGTGCAGCTGAGTCTTGTGTTTTTTGGAAATGTAAGAGTTAGATTTATTTGTTCTCAATGTTAGCAGTGGATTTAATGTTAATTTTGTGCTGAATTTTAATTTTCATATTTTCCATATAATATAATGAATACAAATGTTTAATGTATAAAAATTGTAAATCATTCAACCATCATTTTAAATTTTTACAATGCAATTTTTAATAACGGTTTTTGTTAACCTTATGCAAATCATCAAACCATTTGCTTCTTTATTTATTTTTTAAATGCGACCCTACTGTATTGCATGGAGCTTGTAAGCAAACCTATATCATGATTAGGGATGTTAACCGATGACTGTTTGACCGGTGGTTGACCGAATCAACGTCAACCGGTTAACTTTTTTTTGGTTGTCGGTGAAAAAAAAAAATCAATCGTTTTGGAGCGGAGAACCTGGAATTCTGTGTTGTAAACGCTTGGGCCATGCCATGCGGTGTAAGGACGACAGTTGACAAATCAGAAACACCCATTCAGTCATGTCCCGCCCCAGTTAAAGACAGCTGACAAATCAGAAACACCCATTCAGTCATGTCCCGCCCTCCCGCCCCAGTTAAAGACAGCTGACAAATCAGAAACACCCATTCAGTCATGTCCCGCCCCAGTTGAACACAGCTGCCACTCAGCGAAAGAAAAAAAGTGTAGACACAGGCTTTTTAGCTTACAAATTACTATTCTGTTTTTTTTTTTTTTTTAATTATTATTAGAAGGCACATCGAGTTTAGTCCTGCCTTGGCCAGTGCATTCTGAAAGTATGTTTCGCTCTGTAGCCAACAATACATGTTATTGCAGATCGTATCTCTCCACACAAACTAAAGGCGCAGATGCCGACTTTTTCACGGCTTTTTCATGGACTGTAACGGCATTTGCTTATGTAGTAATTTTAATACAGAATTTACTCTGATTAAATTATTCAGACAATCCAACCGCTTCCCCCCCCCCCCCCCCCCCCAAAAAAAAAATCGGATCTGCACGAGCCGTGAAAAAGGTGCGCCGTTTGCATCCCTGTTTAAACTCGTAGGTTAACCGGCTAATGAGGCTCGGTGGTCAGTCAAGATTTTCTTTTTTTAAGTTTTCGCCATCCCTAATCATGATGTGTGGCCCACCCCTTAGCAATATTTTAACATGATCGTAAACAGGCTTGAAACCTGTGACCTTGTACACCAGCCCATGTCTCCACAAACAGTGAAAGTTTGAAGGCATTGTCTGCAGGCAGCTGCATTCTCACTGTGCATGAACAGTGCTTCATATTTTTGCACATTTGTGGTTTTACTCGTGGTGAGACATGATCTTTGGAGACTTTAACACTTGGATGTGGTCTAGATGTTGTGAGAAAACATGCCAGTAAGAAGGTGGGAAGCTCCGAGAACCTTGAATGAGGTTGCAGTGCTTGAGGCTTTCCTGCGCATTAACCTATATACATATTTAAATAATATTGGCTGGCGTTGAGTGGTATATCAGAGATGTATTCTATTCAGCTAGCATGATATTGAACGAGTCGAAGATGAGTTCAATATCATGATAGCTGAATGGAATTTATCAGATATACCATGAAAAAAAGCCATTATTATTATTATCCAGACACATTCGATGGAACAATTATTGATTTTACAAAAAGTTAAGAGCGGGGGGTTACTTACCAATATCCAATGCTGATTTCTGATCTAGAGTGACGTAATACACGCATGATAAGCGATATGCTAACAATGTTGCATGCTATCAAACCAAATGAATGAAATCCGCTAGAAGGGAATAGAACATATTTTTATTCCATTGTAAAAGTGTCCTTCCTGTATGTGTAATAACACCATGTATACTTCACACTGTCCTTTTTAACATGCTCACATGCCTGGTGCAAACCTAAAATCCGTGTTTCAGTAGGGAACTAGGCAGTGTGTGGTTAATATTCTGAATAATTCTTTGGTTTCAACTGTTTGAGATTTCTTTACCCAGAAATGTCGTCTGAATTCATTTGAAAACAACACGACTATCTGTATTGTTCTCAGCATGCATGATTTTCTGGAGGTTTTTTTTTTTTGAATAATTAATTTCAGGTTTATTTGATTTTGTCCCTGATGTGTTCCTGTAGGTGGTTGTTGTGGATCTGATAAAAAGAACTACACAGTTGGAGGATGGGTGTGGGCGTGGTGGCTTCTCACAGACATCCAAAAGTAAGTTATCTGTTAGTATTTCCTCTTTTTATATGTGTTTTATCTTCCTTTTTGTATCTTCTGTTTAACTCCTGCATGGACATGCCCTAATGCTTTCAGTCACGTCTCGTATGATGCCGCTTGCTCATTTTTATGGAGCTTCCTGGACATCAGCGATTAATTTCCTTGAAGTTTATACTACATTATATTGATGAAAGTCGTAAACTAGGATTACGTGCTGTAGCTGCAATGAAAACCGAAGTAGGCACTTTGTTTCTGATGCAGTGGAACGTTATGAGGATGAATCAAATGAAAACCTTAAAAGTACAGCATAGAAGTGAATTCTCTGAAATGAGTAAATTAAAATAGCCATAAATAGTTCATATACTGTAGCTACAGTGGTGCTTGAAAGTTTGTGAACCCTTCAGAATTTTCTATATTTCTGCATAAATATGACCTAAAACATCATCAGATTTTCACACAAGTCCTAAAAGTAGATAAAGAGAACCCAGTTAAACAAATGAGACAAAAATATTATACTTGGTCACTTATTTATTGAGGAAAATGATCCAATATTACATATTTGTGAGTGGCAAAAGTATGTGAACCTTTGCTTTCAGTATCTGGTGTGACCCCCTTGTGCAGCAATAACTGCAACTAAACGTTTCCGGTAACTGTTGATCAGTCCTGCACACCGGCTTGGAGGAATTTTAGCCCATTCCTCCATACAGAACAGCTTCAACTCTGGGATGTTGGTGGGTTTCCTCACATGAACTGCTCGCTTCAGGTCCTTCCACAACATTTCGATTGGATTAAGGTCAGGACTTTGACTTGGCCGTTCCAAAACATTAACTTTATTCTTCTTTAACCATTCTTTGGTAGAATGACTTGTGTGCTTAGGGTCGTTGTCTTGCTGCATGACCCACCTTCTCTTGAGATTCAGTTCATGGACAGATGTCCTGACATTTTCCTTTAGAATTCGCTGGTATAATTCAGAATTCATTGTTCCATCAATGATAGCAAGCCGTCCTGGCCCAGATGTAGCAAAACAGGCCCAAACCATCATACTACTACCACCACCATGTTTCACAGATGGGATAAGGTTCTTATGCTGGAATGCAGTGTTTTCCTTTCTCCAAACATAACGCTTCTCATTTAAATCAAAAAGTTCTACTCTGGTCTCAACCGTCCACAAAACATTTTTCCCGTAGCCTTCTGGCTTGTCCACGTGATCTTTAGCAAACTGCAGACGAGCAGCAATGTTCTTTTTGGAGAGCAGTGGCTTTCTCCTTGCAACCCTGCCATGAACACCATTGTTGTTCAGTGTTCTCCTGATGGTGGACTCATGAACATTAACATTAGCCAATGTGAGAGAGGCCTTCAGTTGCTTAGAAGTTACCCTGGGGTCCTTTGTGACCTCGCCGACTATTACACGCCTTGCTCTTGGAGTGATCTTTGTTGGTCGACCACTCCTGGGGAGGGTAACAATGGTCTTGAATTTCCTCCATTTGTACACAATCTGTCTGACTGTGGATTGGTGGAGTCCAAACTCTTTAGAGATGGTTTTGTAACCTTTTCCAGCCTGATGAGCGTCAACAACGCTTTTTCTGAGGTCCTCAGAAATCTCCTTCGTTCATGCCATGATACACTTCCACAAACATGTGTTGTGCAGATCATACTTTGATAGATCCCTGTTCTTTAAATAAAACAGGGTGCCCACTCACACCTGATTGTCATCCCATTGATTGAAAACACCTGACTCTAATTTCACCTTCAAATTAACTGCTAATCCTAGAGGTTCACATACTTTTGCCACTCACAGAAATGTAATATTGGATCATTTTCCTCAATAAATAAATGACCAAGTATAATATTTTTGTTTCGTTTGTTTAACTGGGTTCTCTTTATCTACTTTTAGGACTTGTGTGAAAATCTGATGATGATGTTTTAGGTCATATTTATGCAGAAATATAGAAAATTATAAAGGGTTCACAAACTTTCAAGCACCACTGTATCTGTACAGGAGGTTAAATTTCCATAATTATCTGTGTACATCTGTAAATGATTGCAAAAGACAAACCTATTGGGCCATCCTTTCCTCTGTTGGATCAGGGCTAATATTTCTTTAATTAATCTGATTACGCCAAGTAGGTGGAGCTTTCATTTTCAGATAACGTACTGGGTATGAGTGCACATAAACCAGTGATATAAATATTTATCTGGTTTCATTACTACTTTAGTATGCCCACATTTCCGAGTTTTTCTTCCGCCTTTGTGTTATAACTTATGGGGAATCATTACGTTGATGTGCGCAGTTATGTTCATGTGACAGTCGGACAGACTTGCCCTCACATAATCCTGTGAGTTTATCTGTTGTCTGCCAACTTCATATGACGTTGGTTAGCGTTGCCTCGTACCTTTCTGCTATAACATTCTCTGCAGAAAGTAGAAGCTGGCTATTTTCTCCTGTGTATGTTTTGTTTTTTTTTTTTGTTTTTTTTTTTGAGAAGCAAATGGGAGGGGTAACATTATAATGACATGCACAGTTCAGTGACCGTCAGACAGGTTTTCTCTCGCATTACCCATTTAAAGAGTTATTTTAATATTTCTATTTTAATATTTCTTTTATTTTTGAAAGTAGTTCATTAAAGGTAGACTGCCGGTCCGTGTACTTTTTCGTTCATTCATTATTCTATTTTGGAATGAAAGATGAAATTTAAAAAAGGGTGCAGCTTAGTGTTTTATTTAAAACAATACAAGCAGAAATGGCTCTATTTTGTTTTTGAAATGTATTGCCATCATCAAATAGTAGTATTAGAAAAGTGGACAACATTTCTGATCGTTTTCTTATTTTGTAATATTCATTTATTCCTTTATTGAATTTCATTTGACTGATCCTATATTTCACCCGGAAGTAAATTACACCGCCTGGCTCGTGCTCACTCATGTCTCACTTACAACACACGACGACGACGATAGATCGACCTCCAGCGAGATCATGGATGCTATGCAGTACATGCTCTTCAAAGGCCCTAAATGGGTGAATCTACGTGAAGAAGACATGTCAACACGTACACTCATAACAGAACAGCCATGTCCTGCGCCAATGTCTTTGAGGTGCTGTGAAGTATCTGCATGCGTAGCGTGCCTTCGCAACATTTCGCAAATTAAGTCGGAATATGCCTCCAAAGACGCCATGTCATGCGGATGAGAATAAACAAACCATAACGCTCCCAACCCGCCCACAAGCTTAGGCTTCCAGGTCACCCAAAACCTAAGTTCTAAATAAACTAAAGCGCAATTCAGAACAGCATTTTTCAAAATTGCTTTTTCCCTTTTTCTGCTGTTCAATGACTCATTTTCAATAACTAAAAATACATCAAAACATGGCTCTGGATTCCATTTCACAAGTCATACACAAGTGTAAAAATTCATAAACGATTCCTTTTTCATTTCTCGTGTGACTTCCAAAATAGAATAATGAATGAACGAAAAAGTACACTGACCACTGCCTTTCAGATTTTTCAAGTGTAGATCATAAAACAAATTTTCCCCGACACCCAATTATTTTTGTTTAGTGGACCGAAAGCTACTGAATTTGAATCACAGATTTCCGATTTTTTTTATTATTATTATTATTATTATAAATGGAACAATTAATGAATTTAGAGCCACATGGCCCTAAATTCTCTGCTATTTTTTCCTGCTTCACCATGACCCAATTCAAGATGCTATGTCATGCATTACGTGGTGGGCTTTCCCTGTTCACGCAAGGCATTGTGGGATACATATTTGAAACAGGAGAGAAAAATAGCCGACGTGAGTGTGCGAATGAAACGTGAAAGACCAACTACGGTAACGGAAAGCGAGAAGAAAAGACGTCATGTTGTATACGAAGGAAAGGAAATGCAGGACCAAACTAATAAATATCGGTGATCAGCTGTTCGTTTAGCGACAGAATAATGGAACTGTCAGTGCACTGTCAAAGGTAAACCTGTAGATGGCAGTAATGCAACACTGTGGATGCCAGCTGCCATAAAACCCAAAAGAAGAAGGTAAACCTGCACATGCGCACACGGACTTCCTCTGTCTGCTCGACTGCGCGAAGCGAGCGATTTCATGCACGTTATTTGTGAGGGAATCCCCTCAAATTAAATAACTTCCCAGCCACAGAATGGCCTGATATTTCTGTAATATCTCACAAAATAAACATGCATCACAATGACCAAATTTCAGAGGTAACTAAATTTCACCGATTTTTTTTTTTTTTTTTTTTTTTTTTTATGAAATTGAAAGGCCGTCTAGCTTTTAAAAATCGTCAGAAGTAGGCTACTGCTGTGAACACTGATCATAAAGTAGCTATGCTAACTAACTAAACATTCCAAGAAGCCATTTAATATTAGCTAGCTAACTAGCTACCTCTTAAGCTAACATGTGGCAGATTCTACCATAAGAGGCCAGTTAAGTCCCATCTCCTTAAATTGCTGAATTGATTATTTTGATCATTCTATTAAGTTTTTCTAGTAGTGCTTGGGGTCTTGGACATTCACAGTAAATTTTAGGACAGTAGTCCTGGTAACTAATTAATAAAAGCCTGACATGACAGACATGCTAAATGACAATAGAAACACATCGGTTTCTATCATCAAAATCTGACAGACAAACTAACGTCTACCATCATATTCTGACAGACACTCTAGATGACACTTTTGCTGTCGTCAGGTGCATTAGACTGACAGACTGACGATGGCATTTTTTAAAAATAACTGTGGGCTTCTCTCATGAACGAAATAGTTTTTTCGCTGTTAATCTATTTCAACTCTATCTGTTGACACCCAAAAATGATAAAGCCTGCTTCCACACGATAACTACGAAAGATCCATAATGGCTGAGTCTATCGTCAGGTCATCTGACAGAAATTCACTGACGATAGCAACAGGGATAATGAAAGTAATTTTTAAAATGGGAGTTATGTCTGTCAGATATGTCAAAGAAATAGAACTTTATTCTTTAAAGGAACAGTCCACCGTACTTCCATAATGAAATATGCTCTTATCTGAATTGAGACGAGCTGCTCCGTACCTCTCCGAGCTTTGCGCGACCTCCCAGTCAGTCAGACGCAGTCAGACGCGCTGTCACTCCTGTTAGCAATGTAGCTAGGCTCAGCATGGCCAATGGTATTTTTTGGGGCTGTAGTTAGATGCGACCAAACTCTTCCGTGTTTTTCCTGTTTACATAGGTTTATATGACCAGTGATATGAAACAAGTTCAGTTACACAAATTTAAACGTAGCGATTTTCTATGCTATGGAAAGTCCGCACTATAATGACAGGTGTACTAACACCTTCTGCGCGCTTCGGCAGCGCATTGATACGGAGCTGAGATATCAATGCGCTGCCGAAGCGCACAGAAGGTGTTAGTACGCCTGTCATCGCTACGTTTCAATTTGTGTAACTGAACTTGTTTCATATCACTGGTCATATAAACCTATGTAAACAGGAAAAACGCGGAAGAGTTTGGTCGCATCTAATACCATTGGCCATGCTGAGCCTAGCTACATTGCTAACAGGAGTGACCGCGCGTCTGACTGCGTCTGACTGACTGGGAGGTCGCGCAAAGCTCGGATAGGTACGGAGCAGCTCGTCTCAATTCAGATAAGAGCATATTTCATTATGGAAATACGGTGGACTGTTCCTTTAAAAATCTTTTATTGATGTACTCCGTGTATTTTTAAATGACGTGCTGTTTTAGAAGACCAAATACCATATTTTCAGTCTTGAAAATATTACCTCAAGGAAAAAAGGACAAGAAAAATTTCTTATTTTGTGGGCAAGTGATTAATGGATCCAGTTACGGTAGAATCTGCCATGTTCGTCTTTAGTTTGTGTGGATGTTTAAATTTAACACTTTCAGCCTCTTCTTTGGAAGGCGGTGGATTAAAAATTGTATGTGCTCCACAACACAACAATTCTTCCAACTATCGTGACACCCTCTTATCGCTGTGGTCTTAACCTGAATCAGTGGATCAGCAGTCGCACCAGAAGTTCCACTACAAACCAAGCAAAGATGTCTCACTTTGTTGTCATGGAAAATGAGGTGAATCATCTCTGAGAAGAGATGTTATAATTGCAATTAATCCAACAATCTAAAAAATAATTGGCCAAAAGTCCCATTTCTATCTGTATTGTGATGTGTTCGTAGTTGGAAGGTTGTTACAACACAACTGAATGAATGATCAGTCGCACTCAGCATCTCAATTGTTGAGTGCAGGAGTTTCTCAGTTTAATGAACCAGACACTGATCTGTTCTTATGTTCATTCTGTTTGCTCCAATCAAGGTGGTGCAACAGAAAAGTGTTCGCCCGATCGTCCGGAGGTCGTGGATTTGAATCCCGATCGTGCCACAGCCATTTGCATTTCATTTGGCTTTGTACCTGTACTCTGCACAATGACGAGGTCTAATCTAATCTAATCTGTGGCCAGGAGTTTAAGGGAGTAAAACTGGCCATGATCTCAAGTAGTAGAGATAGCATGGTCTCTCTCCGATATCCTTCACAGCAACAGTAGCTAATCATGGGCATCTATGAGCACAAGGAGGCAGAGAGTGCTTTCTTCCAGTTGGTGGCTTCAGGTGACTTGGAGAAAGCAAGTGTTGGCCTTCATTGGTATCTGTTGTATGATGGTGGAAAGGTACAAATGTAAAAATGTTTAATCATTTGCGAACATCACAATTAATTGGACAGAAATAATGTGATTTTAATTATTTTTGCTAGTTTGCAGACCTATACTTAATGTAACATCGTTAATAGGACGTCAACCTATACTTAATGTAGCTTTAGACCTATTAATAGGACTATTTTACAGTATTACTGTCTGAGGTGTTTTTTTTTTTTTTTTGTCAGACTAGTGAGTGCTGATATAATTGTTCGAAGGTATCAAGTTGCATGCTGTAGTCCGGCCGCCTCTGTAAGCAGAAGCATTATTCAGGCAGAAAGCTGGGGTTGTGCGCCGCCGCCGCCCCCCCCCCCCCCCCCCCCCCCCCCATGTTATGGAAATGCTGTACTACGTGGCAGTGTTTAAGGGTAAATAACGCATCTGTTGGTTCATGAAGACCCAACTAGGGGCCCACAAATGGTGTATCCTGCATATGCGTATACACAGTTTTCTCATTAGATCAGCTTCTCTCTCTCTCTCTCTCTCTCTCTCTCTCTCTCTCTCTCTCTCTCTCTCTCTCTCTCTGGAAAAACAAACAATATCAATTTTGTTCCAAGGTCTTATGAAGTTCAGCTCCATTACATTCAAACAATTCAGCCAGCATCCCAGTTCTACTCATTTGGTGAAATGTTGAGGAAAGAAACAAACTAATGCTACATTAATCACACTCTCAAGTATGCTGCCCCCCCCCCCCCCCCCCCCCCCCCTTTTTAAATAAACCCTCTGGGGTCGAGAGCTTCGCCGGCAAACCTCAGCAGGTTTAGAATGAGTAAGTCATGTATTTAGATAAATATTTTCATGAATTTTTATCATACAGGCATGATAAACAGATTGACAAACTTTACACTTTGTGCCCACTGCCAAATAATATATTTTTTTAATTACCTAAATTAGATGAAACATAAAACTTGTCACCTTACTCAGTCACACTGGTGTCTGAGCACGCAATTACGCATTCGTAAAAGACTATTCACATGATTAATCTCCTTTTTCACTCGTTTGGTTTCGATTGGTTTTTCTTTTGCGGTGGGAACGACGCCCACTGTAAACAAGAGAAAATCTGTCAGCCAAAGTTTAGGCTATTTGGAGGTAAATCTTGTCGCGAGATGGCACACGGATTTTATGTGCTTCGGATGATTCAGGACAGCGATTCAATTCAGTCTTGAGAACTGCAACACTGAGCGGTGTTTTTTTTTTTTTTTTTTTTTAAACTTGGACTCAATCCAGCTGAAGAGCAATTTGAGTAAGTGTAAATATTTCTCCTCTTACTTATGAGCATATCAGTTGCTGTGTGTGCTATAGTGCATACACGGGGGGAAAAAACCCAGCAGTTTTTCCAGTTTCCAAAATTAACTATTTTCCTCAAAAATAGTTCAATTTTGCTCTATTTTCAGTTTAGAGAGTAAAATGTGGAGTGAGAGCAAAATTACAGAGTTGGTTGTGGCTCTGAACTGAGTTAAATTGTACAAGAGTTAATTTCAAGATGCACTGAAAAGTCAAATACTAAAATAGTCAAATACCAGACAAATGATGTTTTAAAAAGCAGTTTTAGAACTGTGCTGGAATGTGTGAAAAAACCTGACTTGACCTGATGGGATTAAGAGATGGCTGTGGGAGGGGTTTTCACTCTTCTCGTTGAATGAAATGGAAATTTTTACCCTTCTGATTGAATATCCCACCTACTGCCAACTCTTTATCGTAAAACAATAGGGGACAAATTTTTTTATGGCCAGTTAATTGTCCAAATCAATGGAGCAGATTTATGTTTTTGCGCTTGATCCATTCCTAAGACTGAACAGAATCACCTTAAGTGATCAAAACGCTTCGACAAAATGGGTAAGGTCATGGATTTGTTTTTTGTCGTCCCCCCCCCCCCCCCACACACACACACATTCCAACACTATTCTAAAACTGCTTTTTACAACATCTTGATTTGTTTTTTTTTCCCTTTATGCTAGAGAGATATTATTGTAGCTGAACTTGTGCTGAATACAAAAAAAGTATGACTTTTTGAAAATGCAGCTTAGATTTGTTGAAATTGATGACATGACATCAGAACATGCCAAAATAATTTGAATGCCAGAAAACACCCTCAGACCCCAGAGGGTTACATGAGGACAGTGATTTGATTTTAGTCTGTTATATTGAAATATATTTTAAATATCCGGCTTCAAGTTTTAAGTATTCTTTTCACATCATTCTGATGCCAACTTGATCTGCCTTTTTTTTTTTTTTTTTTGTTAATGTATCTGAGATGTTTTTATCAGATGTTGACTGAAATGATTACTGTTCCTAAGTTTATGATGTTTGGTTTCTGTTCTCTAAATGTCATCCTCTGTGTGCAACATGCTAACCTGCCTTGCTCTGTGTTCAGACTCATCTTTGGCTGAAACGCATTTGCTGGGATTCTAAGCTTGCTGCTCAGTTAAAGAGCGCTTTGTGCAGTGGGGCGTTGTGCCAGAAAATCCTTTGGATGGTGTGTGTGTGTGGAAAGCAACTGTTAGTAACTGAAAGACATGTGTTGAATTCCATACCAGACATTTGTGGGAACCCCCCCAATGTGACTACATCACAGCAGCTTCCCAGAAAGAGCAGCCGATGAAGACATGCACGTTTCTGGATAGTGAAAAGCTGAGCTTGTTCCTGGTTGTGAGGTCAGGGTGGTGTTCGGGAGTTCTTTCTTCCCTCCATTTTCCTGCCACGAAGCGCAGCAATCTGCTTTAGTGGCTGCTGTTAGTGTCAAGTTAATCTAATTTGGTGAAATGGAAGATCAGAACCAGAGCCAGTGTCTGCATTTCCAGGGTAGATGATGTGCACAGACTGGATTTTGAAGAGGCTGAGCTTTGTTTCATATACGTCAGGGTTAATCATATTTTAATCATGACCATGTCTAATGGATCAGAACATCTTTCCCGTGCTGCAAGTGTAGCCAGATAGCATACGGCCCTGTCATGTGACCCTTCTTGTCCTACCAGACTTGCACAAAAGCTGGGGTGGGGTGCAATTTGACACTGCTATGGCCTTTATCTGGTTATGGCCTCTGGAATTTTGTTGTTGTGAAAATGTGAGTCTTAAAGAACAACTCCAGCAAATATATAAAACAAACATAATCTCTAATGGGTATTTCTTATTTTGATCATTTCTGATAAAATATTCTCGCACATTGCAAAAAAGTTGTAAGTTAACCTCGGATGCGAGTCCGAGTCTGCCCACGACTTTCACACAGCCATCACTGGAGCACAGCGGTTTTCACATGTGTAAGTAAATATACAGTGCAAATTGTTTGTATTAGACAGACAGATTATTATAAACATCCGTTCCCGCTGTATGCAATCAAGTGAAGATTCTTAGTTTGATAAAAATGGCCAAGTGTGTGCAAAGCCTCTTTGTGCAACTGGTTTAAAAGGAGTATGTGTTTAAAAAAAAAAAAGGCTACAATGAGCTTTAGGGCCCGGTCCCACAACACCGATAACTATACCTATAACTACACACCATACCTCTGCCTGAATGTAGTTCCAGTCTGGAGCAGAAACACCACAACTATAATATCGCTTGATCCTGACACTCGGAAATAAATGCATGCAACTTAAGCTAGCCGCACACTACGCCGATTTTCAGCGTACCGAGCCAACTGAAGTCGCGAGTCAGGCGTAAAGACTAGTTTTCGATGGTACCGACTCATCTCACAGCCGATTCGAAAAACTAATCGGGAGCCAAGTTGATCGGCGAGAGTCGCTAGCAATAGCCAATCATATCTTTCGCATATAACGCATGACATCATTAAACACAATTTCTAGCGCGAGAAATACGTGTTGGTAGCACCTAATGCAGGTATATACTGTAATTCCATAGACTGAAGCTTTATCCATAGACACAGTGGGCTGGAAAGCCACTCTGCTCAAGTTGTGTGGCTGAATTCCAAATCGCTTTAACTCCTCTATATAAGTGCACTATTTAAGGTTGGAAATAATAGCTCATGCAGCCTAGATAGTGCGCTACATATTCCATGTTGTGTCATTTGTAATTCAGCCTGTAGCATCTTCAAGTGTTGGATTTAACAGTAACTATATCCAATAGCCAATCACAAAGCTATTAAGTTGTCACGTGATATTTAGCGGAATGTTTGATGCTTAGTTCGCATAATCTCGTTTGGTGTCGCTTCAGTCGCGACTGCACTCGTCAACAGTCGTGAGTTAGTCGGGGATATGTGCGTGCCCTGTCGGGAGTCGGCTCTGAAATGGGTCGGTTCGGTACCGCGTGGATCGGCGTAGTGTGCGGCTAGCTTTAGGAATAGTCATGGAAGTCTTTTTCCAAGTAGTAGAACATTTATTCCGGGTCGTACTGTACAGCTTGGACTTCAAAAACAACCCATGCGCACACACTTCAGTGGTTTATATAATACGGATAGGACACAGACTATGGAAATGTAATAAAAAAGGATGCAAAATATAGAGGAGTGGTTATGGATTTTAATACAGATGCATCACTAATGCTAATAATTTACGGATTGGTCACGGACATTTCAGTATATTACAGATTGGTTACCGATTTCATACAGATGATGCATCACAGATTAAAAAATAAATAAATTAAGAAGTCTAAAACAAATGTTTGGACTGCTGAAGTTCGTAATTAAAATATCTTACCTGCAATTATGTTTATTAATTTACTATTGATATTTCACAGAAAATCACATATCCGTGAATAAAAGATCCGTTTTTTTTATATTTTCCGTGAATCTGTATTCCATGACTTCATGATGCAACAAGGTACTGGGTCCGTCTCAGAAACTGGTCTCTCATTTGGGACGTTATGGTCAAAAAAAATTTTTTCTAATTTTTACAATTTATTTATTTATTTATTTATTTGCATTTACCTAACACTCAATGTTTCTTTTGTCATGTTTAATAAGAATAAAGATAGCATCTTGCTTTATCTGGCCTCCACTGTGGAAAATTTTTTTTTGATTACAATTCAGATGCTTTTGTAAAATTGATTTACATATAAAATAACTACATCATGAAGAATTAAAGCCCCTCCTTCACAGATGAGTGAAAATATTGAATAAATTTCCTCTTTTTGATAACTTGGCATTTTTAACCCAAGCAATGATGACCTGAATTGATTTTTCACTTAAATATGAATAATATGATGCATTTTGGGTTAGGGATCGACCGATGTGTTTTTTTTTTTTTTTTTTTTTTCCAGGGCCGATACCGATACCGATTATTATGGAATTGGGATGCCGATAACCGATATGTGCAACCGATAAATGTAAACATTATAATTCACATGAAATTAAACATAGCACACACTGACACAGACCTTCATATCCATGAAATGTATGTTTAATTGTAAAATTGAACATGAAATTTTGTGCAGGGAGATGCCAGCAGCATTTGTACAATAAAGTCAAACATTAGTTAGAATAAAATGAGAAATAAAATAATAATAATAAAAAAATATTCACCAATAAAAAAAAAAATAAATCACTCCCTTCTATATTACAGCTCACCATTTTCAGTGGAAAATAAATGAAAATACACTCTGGATTCTTTTACACTAAGAACTAAGTAAGACTTACCAACTTCAAGTAGTTTTTAAATAACAAATCAAGTGTAGGGAGCTGCCTGCAGCATTTTTTAAAAAGTAAAATCAAACATAAAGTAGGCTATCACTCCCTGTTATGTAACAACTTAACAAGTAACCATCTACATTCTAATGCTTTTAATGCCCAAGCCTAATATTCCCAATTTAGGAGGATTATATTGTAGTGAAGGAAGCATTACATGGAGTTTCAGTGAGACTAGTTGGTTGTAGGCTAATTCAAGTGCTTCCTTCCGTAAGCTAAGTTTGCCTGGCTACTCAGATGTACAATTGGACAAGATGGACAATTTTAACAAGTAGTAGATGAAGAATGTAAACATATAATGATGTGCTTTTGCAACTTGTGCGTTTGTGACTTATTGCGGCAAAAGCAGCGTGTCCTTACCTTGAAGTGGGATCTGCTTCTGCCCGAGTGCCCATACGGCCGCCTTGAAACAGTTCACAGCGTTTAGCTACGCGTGTTGATTGGCTGTATCCCTTGTGCCGCTTCTACCCGAGTGCCCGTACGGCCGCCTTGAAACAGTTCACAGCGTTTAGCTACGCATGTTGACTGGCTGTATCCCTTGTGCTGCTTCTACCTGAGTGCCCGTACGGCCGCCTTGAAACAGTTCACAGCATTTAGCTACACGTGTCGATTGGCTATATCTCTTGTGCCAAACAAATCAGATGTGGTGGGCGGGACCGTGTTCTTGAACTCAGAGAGGCGAGTGCAGGAAAGGACGTGCAGTGACAGTCGCGTTAGGAACGAAATGGCTGCAAAAAGGCATGTTATCGGCATATCGGTGGAAATTATGGCTGATACCGATAACCCTAAAAATGCAGAATATCGGCCCGATATATCGGCCAGGCCGATTATCGGTTGACCCCTATTTTGGGTATTTGATATGGCGAAATAGGACACAATGGAAAAATCAAGAACACACCGGGAAGATGAGAATAATGGCGCTGGTAAAAGAACAGCGACTGTACCGGCTGAAGGTCGCGCGGGTCTCTGCTGCGGTGCGCGAGCAACAGGACATCACTACCGCACCGGACAGAGCGCGAGGCAGGGGCAGGGCAAAACGACTGGCCGTAGATTCTATCAAAAGTTTGATCTAAATTGACCATGGTTGCAAAATATTGGTCAAAAATACACAAACATTACGAAATATGAAAGTAAGATGAAAAACATTCTGTTGCCTTATACTGCAAGACTAAAACAAAATAAAACTGTCAACTCACCTTTTCAGTGATAACATCTGAACAGATCACTCGCGTAACAGAAAGACCGCAAACGGAAGCACGATCAACTTCTAACTGCTGGAGTGGAAAATTCCATTCTACACATGCAAATTGTTAATGTGTGTCCTTCCCCGCACACAAATAACACGCTACGGTAAAAAATAGACCACAACTTATTTTATAGCTCAGAAATTCATACAAGACCAGCTACCATCGTAACATATTCTGTAAGAAACGTATTCTATACCTAACTTTCAGCTTTCGTTTTAAAAAACAAAATCGCAGATTTATAACTAAATTTTTATATGGTGCAGTGATTTTAAGTTCCTACTTTTGGTGAGGTAGTGAACTTGACCCTGAGGCTTTCCGTTTAGATCAAAACACACGATCGTATTGGGTTTGAGTCTGCGGAAAATGGAGTTACAACGGTGATGAAATATTTTGCATGATGTTTTATTACGGTTATGATTATTCTGTGAGCGCACCAATCCTTAGGGGCATAAAGTTACAACTTGCATCAAAGATTGTTTTATCTGTATTATTTCTTTCATCATTTTATTTCAAATGAAAACCAACATCACCATTCAAAACCGTATAGTTTATTGACACTCTATATTTAGTGGGGTACCCCCACAGTACCCAGTTTCTGAGACAGACCCATGTACAAAAATGCCTGGGGAAAATAGCACGTGCTCAGGCATCACATGTAAACAATTAACTGATCGGTCAGATCGGATCAGGTCCAAGCCTGGAAAAATCGCTCCAGAAGCGATCTCACCAATACGGATAAACCCAGGCCTGGGCTATAAGTATCGTTATTGGTCTGGTATGAGCATCAACCACATAAACTGCAGGGGACCGATTTTGTTTATAGTTATCGTAATAATTATTGGTATTGTAGGACCAGACCCTTGAGTACAGCACTCCATGAGTACAGCACACACATGCCAAGCAGAAACCCCACCTGTGCTGTATCCTTAATTTGACGAAAATTCATAACTTCTAACTTCCAACTAGGAAAAAAAAATAAAATAAACACCCCTCAATTCAGAATTCCTATTTGTAAAGTCTCCTCAACTCCGAGTTCAGCAAGTGACGCCAAATCAACATGGCTGTTTACAGCATGAACAATAACCAAAGCAGCACTACTACTTTCTCATCTCATTATCTGTAGCCGCTTTATCCTGTTCTACAGGGTCGCAGGCAAGCTGGAGCCTATCCCAGCTGACTACGGGCGAAAGGCGGGGTACACCCTGGACAAGTCGCCAGGTCATCACAGGGCTGACACATAGACACAGACAACCATTCACACTCACATTCACACCTACGGTCAATTTAGGTGGGGTTTACATTAGACCGTATCAGCGGATCATCAGATTAAAGTTTTTAAAACGATTAGTGTGCACACAGCAACGCCAATACACGATTCGCGTGCACACAGCAACGCCAAAACACGGATACGCTTGGCTCTGCAGGCATCCTGCACTCCAAATCACTCCGCCCTGAACAGCGAGTGCCCTCTGGATGGTGCGCACTCCGGCCCTGCGCAGCTCACAGAGCGCGCAAGTGGACCCAATGAGCAGTGATTTGGGACCGAGCCGCTGTGTGTGTGATCTCAGTGCATGTCGGGCATGCACGTCACTTACCACTTGCAAGTGGAAGGATGGCAAGCCTAAAGACAATCATAACTACACAATGGGTAGTATTTGCGTCAGTATTTGCAGTATTTTCATACTTTTATACTCTTTAATGAAAGGTGATACAAGGCGGAAGTCCGCGCCGTTTTTCAGCAGTCGCGTCACATGACCAACGCCAGCGAATCAGGAAGGTGGATGTCACAGTGACGTTGTCCAATGACGACGCCAGCTAGAGCTCAGCACAGCGTATCCGCGTATTCTCAATGTTTACACAGCACCGGACCAGACACGATCTGGATTGAATACGTGGACCCTGGCGGATTCCCGTTTCCAGGCGTTTTAATGTAAACAGACAGTGCATCCGCGAAGAAAACGAGACCGACACGGTCTAATGTAAACTTGGCCTTAGAGTCACCAGTTAACCTAACCTGCATGTCTTTGGACTGTGGGGGAAACCGGAGCACCCGGAGGAAACCCACGCGGACACGGGGAGAACATGCAAACTCCACACAGAAAGGCCCTCACCGGCCACGGGGCTCGAACCCGGACCTTCTTGCTGTGAGGCGACAGCGTTAACCACTACACCACCATGCCGCCCACTACTACTTTATTTTTTAAAATAATTTATGCTGTATATAAACGTATTTGCTTTCATGCCTGTCAATATACAGGCATATGAGGAGGAACATGTACATCACTCATTGACGAACATGATGAACACGATGTCCTCGTCCTCCCCCCCACTCCTCACTCTGTAGCTCAAGCACACGGAGTTCGAATATGGTGTAATTCAAATTCCTGCTTCTGAGAATTCAAATGCAGTAGTAGAGCAGCCAGAAATTGCTGCAGTTTTTTGTTGATGCAGCAGACTCTCTAAGTATCTGTGGAAATGATCAAAATAAGCATCTCTATATACCAGCAAAAAAGAGGTAACCACTCCCCAGTGGTGATCAGGGTGTTTTTCTAGGTGGTGTTTTAACGTGAAGGTGCGACAGCATTTAAAAAGCGGATTTAAAAAAAAAAAACGAGCAGCTGGAGTTGCTCTTTCAAGGAGACGCCCACCACTTTTACAATGGTCTAGCTTTAATCTTTAACTAACTCCTGATACCCTGAACATGTCTTTCTTTAATGCGGTGATAACATTCTGCTGTCCTGTTACCCCTTTTCCCCCTTTTCCTCTCCGCTCACCTGCCTGCAAAGAATTTCTCTGGAAGTAATAACCGTCCTGTGTCGCTGTGAGAATATCGAAACGTCGGAGGGCGTCCCCCTGGATGTGACCGGGGTGGCTCAGGTAATCCGATCCAGTCCAAGCAAACAATTTTTATAAAAAAAAAAATCCCAGACAAACAAACCCACTGGACTGAACGACAACAGCAGGGCAGCTGGAGGCAAAATACACAGTGGCAGCAGAAAGCTGGTCTGGAAATCTGTTTTCTCATGCGCATGTTTTTCTGCTTCCCCTGGTCTGGGCAAACACACACTATTACTAATGCAGTGCTACCTTTATGGTTTTCTTCTGTAGTGAAGGGGAAAGAGAGTCAGCTGTCACCAACACACTCCTGGCTTTTCTACACCATCATGCATTAAAGGCTTCCATGTGCACTGTCTATACAGAGTGTATTTATATACGGCACTGAAATCAATTCTGTATATTTATTTATCCATAATGTCTAATGTAATTTGCTGAGACGAGTCCTGGCATTTTATTACAGCTTGTTTACAGTGCACATGGATGACATGTCTGGAGTGAGTGAATTTTGTTTTTTTTTTTGTTCCTCCTCTGTTTTCATGTCCGCCTTTTATCTATTGTTCTTCCCTTCTTTCTTCCTCCATTCCTTTCCATAGACCATCAGCCCAATTTTTTTGGTTTGTTCTTTCCTTTCTTTGCGTCTCCCGCAGGATAACACTAGAGATTATGACCCTGCAGCCCAAGTGTGAGGATGTTGAGACAGCGGAGGGGGTAGCGCTTACAGTCACAGGGGTGGCACAGGTAAACCCAGAGCACCTCCTCTTTTTAACAGGCTTAACAGGCTTTTCCCCCGTTTTGCCCTTCAACCTATCCAGTTTTCTAGCTCTAGTGCAAGACTTTTATTCAATCAAGCAACATCAACAAAAAAAAAAAAGCTGAAAAATGTCTTGGTTTCTGATTGCACTGGTGGTCAGTGACCTCCTTTCTGAGTACCGACTGGACGGATATACAGTGGTGGGCAAAAGTTTGCATACCCCAACAGAATGTTTCGTTTCTTGCCTATTCCTAAGAGAAATTGAATAATAATACACAAAAACCTTTATTTCACTTGTGGTTAATGGTTGGCTGAAGCTATTTATTGCATTCATTACTGCGTTTACTCTTTGAAAACCATGAAAACAACAAAAACTATCTAAATGACCCTGATCAAAAGTTTACATACCCCTGTGAATTGGCCTGAAAACCTGTACACAATTTGACATAAACAGGACTGAATGGCAATTAAAGGCAGCTACCTTCACCTGTGATCTGTTTTCTTCTAATTAGTGGGTGAAAATAAAAGTCAGTAAATTGCTGGACTTTTGAGAGAACCTTTTATCCCTCATCCAGTGCTGCGTGTCATCTTTGAGATTGAGCCATGGGAAAATCAAAGGAATTGTCAAAGGACCTGCGTGAAAAGGTAGTTGAACTTTAGAAATCAGGGAAGGGATATAAGAAAATATCAAAGCAATTAAAAATGTCAGTCAGCACTGTTCAAACAATAATCAAGAAGTGGAAAGTCAGGGGCTCTGTAGACACCAAAGCCCGTTCAGGTAGACCAAGAAAAATTTCACCCACCACTGCTAGAAGAATTGTGCGTGATGTAAAGAAGAAGCCCCAAATAACATCTGGTGAACTTTGAGATTCTCTGAAACAAGTTGATGTGGATGTTTCAAAGAGTACAATTAGGAGACTCTTGAGAAGAAATGGGCTGCATGGGAGAGTTGCCAGAAGAAAGCCCCTTCTACGCAAATCCCACAAAGAAGCCCGTCTATGATATGCCAGACTGCACAGAGACACACCCCAAACCTTCTGGCAAAAAGTTGTGTGGAGTGATGAGACCAAAATTGAACTTTTTGGGCACAAAACTAAACGCTACATCTGGCGAGGAATCAACAAGGCCTATGATGAAAAGTACACCATTCCCACAGTGAAACATGATAGTGGATCTCTGTTTTGGGGATGTGTGAACTACAAAGGCACTGGAAATTTGGTAAGAGTTGATGGCAGGATGAATGCAGTCACTTATCAAAAAATACTGGAGGAAAATCTACACGCCTCAGCCCGGAAGCTGCGCATAGGACGAACTTGGACATTCCAGCACGACAATGATCCAAAACACAAGGCCAAATCAACTTGTCAGTGGCTACAACAGCATAAAGTGAAGGTCTTAGAGTGGCCATCTCAGTCTCCTGACCTCAACATTATTGAGCCACTCTGGGGAGACCTCAAACGTGCAGTCCATGCAAGACACCCCCAGACTTTACAGGAACTGGAGGCTTTTTGCCAAGAAGAATGGGCAGCTTTACCATCTGAAAAGATAAAGAGACTCATTGACAACTATCACAAAAGACTTCAAGCTGTTATTGATGTTAAAGGGGGAAATACACAGTATTAAGAATTGGGGTATGTAAACTTTTGATCAGGGTCATTTGTGTAGGTTTTTTGTTGTCATAATGGTTTAAAGAGAGTTAACGTTTTCTTGACAATAAATGGCTTCAGCCAACCATTAACCACAAGTGAAATAAAGGTTTTTGTGTATTATCATTCAATTTCTCTTAGAAATAGCCGAGAAACAAAACATTCTGTTGGGGTATGTAAACTTTTGCCCACCACTGTAGAGTCAGTCAGTTATAGTTTATTTAAAATTCACCAGCCCGAGCCAAGCATGTGGTTTCAAGCCTAAATCATGTACATTAATCTAATTAACTGATCAATAGATAATTTATTTAAAGCATGGTTTTATTGATGATTATAACTGTAAATCAATATGAAAGACAACAGTAACACAACTTTGATCAGTAACCTTAACTATTACAGTGTGTCTGATATTTATAAAATGCTTGGTTTGGTTTCTTGCCTTAACTGATGGCAGGGCTTTAGACTGGATTTCATGCTTTACGACTTATTTCAAGGATGCTGAAAATCAGAAATCTTGAAAATTAGCTCCGGGGCAAGGAAAGGGACTGCCTGTGCATCACTGATCTGAATTTCTTTATTTTATTTATTCCTGTCACGTCTTGGCACGTGCCTATTTATTCCAGCAGAAATCTTTCTGCACTTTACGGAATTAAATCTTCAACAGACACCTAGTCCACTGCTGCTGCTTCAACAAATTTGCATCTCATTTGATTGTCAAAAGGAATTAGACACTGCCAAGAGACTTCACAAAGCCACACGAGTGCTTCCTGTATGAACATCTTCATTGGATTGTTGTAGCTCTGTGGCGTACACTTTTCACCTCCTTAAAACATGTTTTGATGAAGATGATATATTAGAGAACACAGTATTAACAATGATAAATATGGGGGCGTCGTGGCTCAGGTGGACAAGGCGCCATACCATAAATCCGGGGACCCGGGTTCGATTCTGACCCGAGGTCATTTCCTGATCCCTCCCCATCTCTCTCTCCCGCTCATTTCCTGTCTCTACACTGTCCTCTCCAATAAAGGTGAAAAAAGCCCAAAAACAATCTTTAAAAAAACAATGGCAGCCATAGCCGAAAGGTTAGAGAAGCAACCTTGAGCCCAAAGAGCTGCTGGTTTGATTCCCTGGGCTGGCAGGAAAATCCATAGCTGATGTGCCGTTGAGCAAGGCGCCTAACCCCCAACTGCTCCCCAGGCTGTGTGTGTGTGTGTGTGTGTGTGTGTGTGTGTGTCTCTGCGCGCTTGTTGTACATTGCTCTGGATAAGAGCGTCTGCAAAATCCCAATAATGTCATGTAATGTAAATATAGCTGCATGCAGTGATTATGGGGTCCAAGCACTGCGAGATGGACTGTGGCAACGCAAACCTCATGCCTTGATCCTGATCCCGGTCATTGAGCAAATTACGTGGAAGAGTAGCAAAAATTTATTGTTACAATTTAAGATGAAGGACCTTCAACCAGTTGTACCAATAATCCTACAAATTAAGAAAGAATGAGATTTGAATTATATTTCTATGGCGAGTTCCAGAGTCATGGACATTGGATAAATTGGTAAGAAGACTTTTGGGACCCTGATGAATCTGCGTAGCAAATTTCATAAAATAAAGTATCTGACTGGTTCTGTGAACATGCGGAAGAAGAAAAACAAGTTTTGAGAACAAATAAAGAAAGACGTGAATCAAAATCGGTTAAAACACGTTCGGGGTTCTTTTATTTTCCCTCCAAATTGCATTTTATAAAATGGTTGTATGAGCTAGGTTGGTCAATGATTAACTAGAATTGTCTATATACTGATGCATCAACATTTATTGTTGGTTAATGTTGATCATATGAATACATGCTGTTTTTTATAAGGCCTTTATACCCAGTGATGTGAAAACAACAAGGCATTAGTAAGTACAGTCACTTTAAAGTGCATATCCCGGGTAAATTCAGGAGCAATATTAATGTAATTCTCCTATTTTATATTAAACTTTGGTCAAATATCTGTAACATTTTGTATTTTGTGCAATTTTTTTTTACCTTGCGCAATACCAGAAAAATTCAGTTGAAATCAAGCCATTTGAGGCGAATTGGTCCGCCTCTGGAAAAACTTGGCATTTGGATTTCCCGGGAAACATTGATTTTCGTGACGTCGTGTGCGGGACGCCTCCTTCTGAATCCTACATCAGCGCTGGTTTGTTTATGAGAAAACGACCTGGTGGTTTTCTGCAAATTTCTTCAATGTTATCGCGTAATTATTAAAATGGTTAACAGATGTATCGTAGGAGGGTGTAGCAACACCAATCTTGATGGGATTAGTACTCATCGTTTCCCAAAAGACCGGACAATGAGAGAGAAATGGGAGCGCTTGGTCTACACAGGCTGTGCACTGAAACCGTGCAAGCTCGCGCAGTCTGCTGGCGCTTCCGCAGGTAACGTCACGAATCTGGCTCCAGACTCCCTTGGGATTTTTCCAGGCGCGTTTTGTTATTTTATTTTTTTCTGCTGTAGACAGATAGCCTTGTGCAAAATTACCCTTCTGGATGAGTGTGTAAAGGGACATACTTTCATTTAAAAAAAAGACGAAATTGGTCCAGAATATGCACTTTAAACTGATGTTTCAGTGAACAATATGGACTCCTTTAACAAACACGTTTACTATCAGTTCCTCCTTTTTTTTTTTCATCCTGTAATATTGTTAGAAGGAGGAGCCAAGAATCAAGGAAGGAAAGGAAATGAGGGAATGCACTTAAGCACTCGTAGGCTTCTTGGCGTACCCTAAGGGCAGCATGAAGCGGATCTAGGACAGGAAGAGCTTGCGTTATTACCCCCATCTCACCCATTTCATACACAATAGCAAAACAGAGTGGGCCTGTGGTCACGTTATCTCATGAGTGTGCTGTTTCAGTTCCACCTCGGGACCAGATGTTCCTGAAAAAAAAAAATTCCCAATTCTGCATGCATGAATTTTTTTTTTTTTTTTTTGTGATGCCAGATGTGGATGATCCTTGCCAAAAAGAACAACAAAAATATTTTTTTTCTCTTTCATTTATTTCTATAAACCTTATTTTTCCAGTTTCTTCACGTTTCTTTTATTCATCTTGCCCTTTCGTTTTGTTTGATCCTGTTGTGAGAATGATTGTGTTTGTATATGATCGGGATGGAGGATTGTATTTTCAGATGCATGCAGCTGTGATTTTTGAATGTCTGCCTGAGCTGTGCTCCGTCTGTAGGCTAAACTTGGTAGTGTACACACTTTTTTTCCATCTACACACACTGGTTGGACCCACACAAATGAATGACCATGACTCCCATGGAGATATTTTGAAAGAATTAATGTATTCAGATTTTATTCAATTCTAATTTGAACCACCACTTTTTTACAACATGATTATGTGAATCGGTTTAATCAGGCAAATCTGATCATGTGTACTGCTGGGAGTCATTTGGGACTCTGTATATGATCTTTGAGCTTGCATGATGTTTCCACTACCCACATTTGCACTATCGGTTCAAAAACTCTCTATTTATTTATTTATTTATTTATTTATTTATTTATTTTTTAAAGTGGCTGCCCACTCTTTTCCACATTCACCTCAGTGCAAGTGTACGGCTGCAGGATGCTGATCTGCGGCCAGCAAGTTGCGAGACGGATAAAGTAATTACAAACCGGATCAGCTGGTCCCAGATCGGCGCAAAAGGAAATCTCCTGCCTGAAGCCAGAAGTTTTGTTAGCACACCTACTTTTGATGTGTAACTGTCCAAAGAACCAGCTCACTCTCTTCCCATTTCACAGCAGCGGAATTCAGTATTTAAAAATTCAGTTCAGTTTACAAGGCATCACCAATACAGGCTGTCCGTTATACAGTTTTGGTTTATCTTGCAGCAGTACTGCAGTGTTTTTCAAGCTAATCTCAATATACCATGTCTTGAGCATGTGTGTGATTACCACAAAGAAACGTTTTGAGGTTTCCTGTACTGAGAAAAGAACAGAAGGACCCATTTTCTTGAAGCGCTTCTTACGGGAGTTAAAATGGCAGTTGTTGAAATGGTCTGTAAATGCAAAACACGTGCAGTATTTTTCAGTCATGCATATTTGTAAGCTCTAAATCTGTATAATTTCCCCTTTTACAGAGAACTATTTCTAGGATTGGAAGAATTTGTGGCCTTGAACATCAACCCTTCTGATAACCAACAAGAGCTTTATACATTTTCCTGTTTATCAAGCAGTTGGGTGTGATTTCATGGCTGGGTCAGAGTTTATGACCTTTTGGCTCAGCTGTATGGTATAATGCATCAACATGAGTGCTTTTTCCATCTTGTTGGTATGCTGTAATTAAATCCCATTCTTCTATCCATCCATTGTCTATACTGCTTATCCATCAGGTTAATGTTTACCGGTTATCCATCAGAGCCAATCCCAGCTGACTTCAGATGAGAGGTGGGGTACACCCTGGGCAGGCTGCCAAGCTATCGCAGGGTTAACACAGAGACGAGCGAGCATTCACACTCTCATTCATACCCAAGGGTAATTTAGTGTAGAAAGTTGACCTAATCCTTGTCTTTGGACTGTGTGAGGAAACCCGACCAGGACGAACATGCAGACTCCACACAGACGCCCCAGTGCACCACGAGGTTTGAACCCAGAATCTGCTTTGCTGTGAGGCAACTGTGCTAACCACCACGCCACCCCGAATTAAATTGTATGGAAAACAGCCACTTGACTTGGCAAGGACTCATTAAAGTACCTTTTTAAATATTCTGCATGTCCTGGTGATGAGTGAACGTCGTGACAGGGTATTGGCCTGACCATATATTTATGGTGCCCTTTAGTTGTAAAGAAAATTTTCCACTTATCCCTCTCCCGGATATGGGTGCGGTTGTTTGCAAGTTTGTTTTGATGCAGAGATGTGGCCGAGACCAAAGGTATAAAACATGACACTGAAACTTAACATAACTAATGTAATTCTCCTCTGTGTTCAATGTATGGTCAAAGTCTGTCATTATTCTTCTTTATCATATAAAAACCAGCACTGGCTGAAGATGTGGATGGATGATTAAACCCCTGGCTAAAAGCTTTATTGAGCCACTTCTCTATATTGCTTATTTGGCAACGCAGAAGTAAGAAATTGCTTGGGTTTCTTCTTTTTTTTGTGAGAGACTTCCAGTTTGATTCATAAGCACTTGTTTGTAAATGTAGTAAAGTAACAAAAGTACTCGATGTTATTTGTTCTGATGCTGCCATTATTATAATATTTATTTATCTTTCGCTCTTTCTTTTGCTTGCTCTTTTTCTTTCTTTCGCTTGCTCGATCTTTCGCTTGCTCGCTCGCTTTCTTTTGCTCTTTCTTTCGGTCGCTCTTTTTCGCTCTTTCTTTCACTTGCTCGCTTGCTCTCTTTCGCTCGCTCTTTTGCTCTTTTTCACTCACTCA